>NC_067128.1:22504959-22804959 GCF_021347895.1 Acanthochromis polyacanthus | reverse complement strand
ACATATGATCTGGACAGTGCAGAGAATGACAGATGTTGAACTATGATGCAGTCTTTAACATTCAGAAACAGTAGTCAGTCTACCTGTAGCCTACCTGCACATTTATGTTGTGAATGGACTTCCTGTTCATGATGTGAGGGAGCTGTGATGGGGATGTGTGTGCATCTATGCAGCCAATCACAGTGGGAAATCCTAAAAGAAATTAAAATGACTAATCCCAGTCTGAGGCTGCAGCACAATGTCATTAACAGAATATGATTTAAAATGAATTTAACAGATCTCTACATCATTCACCTGCAATCCCATGCACAATGAGTAAAAGTCGTTTCAGAGCCAGGAAAACTTTTCTGACTGTCCTGCATACAGTTGTCTTACTGTAGTGCTCTGCATCTCCGACATCATATAAAAACTTCCATTTGCAAAGAACCGCAGCGCAACACACAATATCTGCTGGATGTGAGAGCATGACTGTGGCTGGTAATGTAAATGTAAGGATGGATTAGGTTGTTTATGTAGATTATGGACTTGAAACGATTACGAAACGGTACCGCTCAAAGCGATAATTGTCCGGAAATGCGAGAACATTTATGCTCGGTCTGATAACAATCTACCGACGAATATTTAATTATCTGTGCAGTAACGCTGCTCCTTTATCCACTGGATCGTTAATAAAAGCTGTTCTACGCCAAAACTTGCTCGCTTACTGACTGAATGAATGAGGAAATGAAACAGCGTGTGTGGCTGAAAGAGGGCGGAGACGGAGAGAAACTCGAGGTTTTCTCAGATAAACCTGCTGGTGAGCAGGTTAGAGTCATAGAGTCTGTTACTGCGGTAACTGACTGAGAGTTGAAGTTACCCCTCTTTGTGAAACAGGCTCGAGTTACCCCGCATTCCCTGGTTAGAGTTACCTCGCTTCTTGAAATGGAAAACTCTGAGTTTCCCTCATTTCAGGGTTAACAAACTCAGAGTTTTCCCTAAACCTGCTTCGTGAAATAGGCCCCAGGAGGGACTCGGTCTACTCTTCCCTTAAATCTATAGTGGCATTTTGCCTGTGAATGAATAATTTGTTACTGATGACACTGCAGATAAATCACACACTGGGCTTGTGGATTCACTACTACAGACCAGTATAGTCTTTGAATCTTTCTTTCGCTACAATTTATCAGCTTGAGAATCTTCAGAAGTCCGTCAGAGATGAACAAGAGAGTTATTCCCAGGAGGTAATATCAGGCCTGAAGCTCTGGCCTGAGGATGGTCCCTGATCTTTGATCTTGAATGTCAGACTCTCCTCTCAGTAGTCACGCATGTCAAACAGGAGTCTATAACAGCGAACTCTTTATTCCACTCTATATTCTCTCTCTGCCTATCCATTCCTGCTTCTCTTTCTCTCTCTTGTATTCTCTTCTAATTGCTGACCTGTTGTTAGCAGTCAACTTTCTCAGGGGTTGAATGGTGTGTATGACAAGCCTGAGAACCAACATGAGTCATTTAAATAAAGTGAGCACAAAGTTATTTTCATTCCAACTCCTGCTAAATTAACTGTGTAAAATACACTTCAATGTGGAGTGAAATGCTTTGTCACAAGGCCAGCAACATGACTACTGTGCTTGTATGGGCTGGGTGAATGGAACATGGCTTAAAAAAGAAAAGGGAATTTGATAGGAATGGCACCCAATTAAAACAAGGTACATATTTAAATACCATCTGCATTTTTGATTAGTAATTTTTCATTAGTATCAGAGCAAAAACAGTAGTATAAAATGATAAGTGCTTCTCTGCTCTAAAGTTGAGTACATTTCCAACTGTTAAAGTTAAATTTCCGCTATAAGGATGTGACTCAGAGCCATAATCAAATGCTGAACTACACACGTGGACAAAATTGTTGGTACCCCTCAGTTAAAGAAGGAAAAACCCACAATTCTCACTGAAATCACTTGAAACTCACAAAAGTAACAATAAATAAAAATTTATTGAAAATTAAATAATCAAAATCAGCCATCACTTTTGAATTGTTGATTAACATAATTATTTAAAAAAACAAACTAATGAAATAGGGCTGGACAAAAATGATGGTACCCATAACTTAATATTTTGTTGCACAACCTTTTGAGGCAATCACTGCAATTAAACGATTTCTGTATTTGTCAATGAGCGTTCTGCAGCTGTCAACAGGTATTTTGGCCCACTCCTCATGAGCAAACAGCTTCAGTTGTCTCAGGTTTGATGGGTGTCTTCTCCAAATGGCATGTTTCAGCTCCTTCCACATATGTTCAATGGGATTCAGATCTGGGCTCATAGAAGGCCACTTTAGAATAGTCCAACGCTTTTCTCTCAGCCATTCTTGGGTGTTTTTGGCTGTGTGTTTTGGATCATTGTCCTGTTGGAAGACCCATGACCTGCGACTGAGACCAAGCTTTCTGACACTAGGCAGCACATTTCTCTCCAGAATGCCTTGATAGTCTTCAGATTTCATCGTACCTTGCACACTTTCAAGACACCCTGTGCCAGATGCAGCAAAGCAGCCCCAAAACATTACTGAGCCTCCTCCATGTTTCACCGTAGGGACAGTGTTCTTTTCTTCGTATGCTTGGTTTTTGAGTCTATGAACATAGAGTTGATGTGCCTTACCAAAAAGCTCCAGTTTGGTCTCATCTGTCCAAAGGACATTCTCCCAGAAGCTTTGTGGCTTGTCAACATGCATTTTTGCAAATTCCAGTCTGGCTTTTTTATGAGTTTTTTTCAGCAGTGGTGTCCTCCTTGGTCGTCTCCCATGAAGTCCACTTTGGCTCAAACAACGACGAATGGTGCGATCTGACACTGATGTACCTTGGCCTTGGAGTTCACCTTTAATTTCTTTGGAGGTTGCTCTGGGCTCTTTGGATACAATTCGAACGATCCGTCTCTTCAATTTGTCATCAATTTTCCTCTTGCGACCACGTCCAGGGAGGTTGGCTACTGTCCCGTGGGTCTTGAACTTCTGAATAATATGAGCCACTGTTGTCACAGGAACTTCAAGCTGTTTAGAGATGGTCTTATAGCCTTTACCTTTAAGATGTTTGTCTATAATTTTTTTTCGGATGTCCTGGGACAATTCTCTCCTTCGCTTTCTGTTGTCCATGTTCAGTGTGGTACACACCTTTTCACCAAACAGCAGGGTGACTACTTGTCTCCCTTTAAATAGGCAGACTGACTGATTATGAGTTTGGAAACACCTGTGATGTCAATTAAATGACACACCTGAGTTAATCATGTCACTCTGGTCAAATAGTTTTCAATCTTTTATAGAGGTACCATCATTTTTGTCCAGGCCTGTTTCATTAGTTTGTTTTTTTAAATAATTATGTTAATCAACAATTCAAAAGTAATGGCTGTTTTTGATTATTTAATTTTCAATAAATTTTTATTTATTGTTACTTTTGTGAGTTTCAAGTGATTTCAGTGAGAATTGTGGGTTTTTCCTTCTTTAACTGAGGGGTACCAACAATTTTGTCCACGTGTGTACTACTCGAACAAAATCCCACCAAAATAACCCCTGAAATGCATTTTTCTGCCAACATTTTAGATTAGACAATGTGTCTAGTATGATGACATTTTCTTCCTTGGCTTGTTTTTGTTGATGAAGTGTCACTTTCTGTAGGTGGAGCTCTTTTCTTTGTTCAGCCACTGTGGCTACCACTGCTTATGTCAATAATCATTCTCTTTATTTCCAGTCACTGCTACTGCTCCTGGAAACATAAAATGCTTCACTTGTGTGACAAAAATCCTTCTCCAGTCGAAAAAACAGACTGACAGCTATTTATGTGAAAATGCATGAGATTATTGTTTCCATTTAAAAAAAAAAAAGCATAAATGTCCTACTTACATCTGACAATACTCAAGAAACTCTGAGAAACATCTGAACGAAGCCAGACTTTAAACATTTGGACACTGTTTTAAGTTTGGAGTTCTGCGCACATCAGCATCTTTGTGCTGATTCATTGTCCCAACTATTACTGTGACTGTTTTCAAGGCACCTTTTATTTAAACCATGCATGCCAAATGCTAACCTAAGGAAAGAGGAGATGAATGAGGCCAGCTATATTTTAGAAAACAAAGACTGCAGAGTTGTGGGGAAGATTGTGGATCATTATATGTTCATAGTAACAGGTATGTCAGGGTGTTTCACTCCAGACAAATGAGGCACTGTCACTGCCATATTTTTGCTTCATATAAGCTTTATATGATGGTTTGAGTGACATATTCTGGAATACCCTCTTTCAAAAGATACCATGGTGATATACTGCTGGTTTTACACTTTGTGATACTTACTCAGTAATGCTAACTGTATTAGTAACTCTCCCGATCATTTTTGTAAAAGGTAGCATTTAAAAACTTCAAGGTTTCTTCCCACCAAATCCTGGGGAAATTTCCAATGTAGTTTTCACATGTGGGGGACAAAAACTGGATATTCGAATTTAATTTGGCTTTGAAGTTGAAAACGTGGGCTGATGAATTTTTCACATACAGACAATAGTGAAAGTTAATACTGGCTGCTCTTTTAACCCCATTGTGGCCTCTAGTGTTCCACAGCTTCAAATGTCTGCACATACACTACTATTTAAAAGTTTGTGGTCACTTATTTTTGAAAAAACAGCATTTTTTCCAGTGAAGAAATACAGTCTAGACTTTCTTAATATGGTAAATGACTATTCTAGCTGGAAACAGCCAATTTTTAATGGAATATCTACATAGGGGTACAGAGGCCCATTTCCTTCAACCATTACTCCTGTGTTCTAATGATACATTGTGTTAGCTATTGGTGCTGAAAGGCTTACTGATGATTAGAAAACCCTTGTGCAATTTTGCTAGCACATGAATAAAAGTGTGAGTTTTCATGAAAACATGAAATTGTCTGGGTGTAAAGAAATATTTAAAAATGGGGATTCCCACCATCCATCCTCTGAAATAAAGACAGTTTCCAAGGTTGCCTGGGACACATTTTATGAGCACCTTTCACTCAGGGACAAACTCAGACAGCAGACATTCTTTACATTCCTGCCTCCTTCCAGTAAACACCAGTTGGGTGTTCAAAGCGGCACATGATTTCTGCTCTGACTTTTGTTTGACAGCAGCCTCACTCATCTAATGAGTCGTCTGTCCATTGTTTGTCTGGTCTGCTGCTCTGTCTGCAAATCTACACAAGAGGCTGGAGCTGGAAGACACATTTGAGCCACATGCTCTCTGAATTTCACTCTCTCGCTCTGTTTATTTTCCCCCCTGTTTTCTGACCACATTTACACAGTTGGCTTTTCATGTAATGTAATGACTTCTCCAGCGCAAAATCTCTGGAATTTCCCAAATTTTTGTTTGTCACTGTACAGAAAAGAGTCTGATGTTATTCTACATACACATGCTACACCTATAGTAAACCATATCCTGCATTCTTCAGAAGTCAGGCCATATATGAGTCATTCAACGCTTCAGAAAATTGAGTCTTTGCATGCTCCATCACTGTGACAAATACCCTGCATACCTGTGAGGCTTATCCACCTGGGGTGTAACTGGCAGGTTGGAGAGAAAAGGCTTACCTGCACCAATAATAACAGGCCTGAAGGAACTGTAGTAAATCACTAGGGTTCAGTGGCTTAGCACAACTTCCCTGGTTACAGGGAACTGATGTTACTGGTAACTGTGCTAAAACAAAGCTTCTTCTCAAGGAATAGCTGCCACTTTCTCAACATTTGTTGATGATATTGTGACTAATAATTTTCAGTATTTCATTTCTGTATTGCTGAAAACATATCAATATATTTGATGGCTTTTAAAAAACATAAAATTCACTATACCATTTTTTTTCTTTAAAATCATAAGTCCTGAAGTCAGTTGTTGTTGGCTCTAGTCATTGGTCAGCTGCAGTCAGCACTGTAGTTTTAGAAAGTTTCCAAAGAACTGATGTTTCCCAGGTGTGGGAGTATTTCAAATGATCACAGAACAAAAAGTTTGTAAACTGTGCAGTACTTGGAAGATTGAGGCCGATCACAGCAGCACAGTGCATAAACAATTAAAGAGAAAACATACCGATGCTATTCAATGTTTGCTTCTCTCGTCCTCTCTGTGCTCACATACACTGTATTTTAATACAGCCCAATTCCCTATGAAGCTGTTCTCATCGACACATTTTTCTGTTTCTGTTGTCACAACAAAACAATTATGAATTTGTGACTGAAATGCGGCTCATTAAGGCGTCTTGACCAGCAGTCACTTTCCAGCTGCAGCTCTGTACCAATAAAGTGCTGATTTCATAACCGCAACAGGAAACAGGTCCGACAAAATCACCATACAGACAAATTGAAGATGACGACTGTGCTGTGAATGTAGTTGTGTTTTTATAGAATCAGAACCTACTTCTACTTTAATGTGTAACCCTTTGTTTCCATTTCATACTGTGCAGTCTTATACAAATCAAATGAACTTAAAATAAATGGTAAATTTGCTTTTTCATAGAAAAAGTAATTGTTTAGAATAACTGACTAACCAATAGAAAAATAGTAACAGCCCTACATTCTTCTGTCATGAACATAATGATTTAGGCATTTTTGACCCAGTGGTAAAGGTAATAAAGTACCAATGTGATCATATTTTATCCACAGTGGTCACAGCATACAGTATTTACATTACTGTTCAAAAGTTTGGGGACACCCAGACAATTTCTTTTTTTTCATGAAAACACACTTTTATTCATGTGCTAACATAATTGCACAAGGGTTTTCTGATCATCAATTAGCCTTTCAACACCATTAGCTAACATTACAATATTGTACCATTACAACACAGGAGTGATGGTTGCTGGAAATAGATATTCCATTAAAAATCAGCCGGTTTCCAGCTAGAATAGTCATTTACCACATCAACAATGTCTAGACTGTATTTCAGATTAATTTAAAGTTATCTTCATTGAAAAAAATGCTTTTCTTTAAAAAATAAGGCCATTTCTAAGTGACCCCAAACTTTTGCATGGTAGTGTAACTAGAGTCAATATCTAAACCAGCCAGATGTTGATCAGGTGATTGTTTCCCATCATGAAGCAGTACAGGGGCTGGAGAACAACTGGTTCTAAGAACTGCAGTCACCTTGATTCTTATACATAATTGCTTAGGTCATCTTATCAAATTTAACAGAAATCTAATCAGTTTTCGCCAGTGACTGATTCTGTACAGGTCTGGCTCATCTCAAACAAGTCTACTGTCATGACTTTCTAGGACAATTGAATAAGGTTAGTGCTTGACTGTATCAGCTCTGCTGTCTGATTCAACCCACAATAATCCAACAACCAATGCCCCAACCCACCATAGCCTTTGTCACCAGTCACAGGAGAACATCCCTCCTACTGCAGTTCTCTGATTGATACAATCTATCATGAGGCCTTGAATAAAGTGGAGCTATTTTTAAAGTTATTAGTAACACTTCTGCTTTTCCCTTTATGACAAGTCAAAATATCTGATGTTAGAATTCCTGCTGCTCACCACTATACCCTGATAAAAGTGAAACATAATGAAATACTCTTGTGACTGTTGCCAAACCTACATTCAGAACCAGAGACTCTGGTGGGTCTCTGTTTCAATTTTCAGTTCAAAACACAATGAAACTTGCCGACAGTCTGAGAGACCTTATAACCAAAGGATCCTTAAAAAGTATGTGCAACAGATCTGAGAACTATTCACATATTTTTAGAGTATTCTTTCCTTGATGCTACTTGATGTTGAACAGATTCAAAAAGATTATGATGCTTTGAACACTGCTGATGGTATACTGTGTCAATTAATTTGAACCAAGTTCACTGCCAGTGCACTCACCTTTGAAACATATTTTATGGAACAACAAGTTATGCAAAATGTTGCATGTATTTCCCAATCCACAGATAATCACCAGTAATCTGCCTGTAATCTACAGTCAATACCAATGGATTGTACTGGATATAAATAATGATGGTTTATACAAGCCAGACATACTTCAGGCTTGTTGCTATTCCTTTGTGGCTCAATAAAAATCCAGTGCTGAGTGATAAAAAGCAACAAAAAAATGATGCCAGGGGAAAACTCCATATCACCATTAAATGCAAGTTGAACAGCTGGACCACATCTGTGTTGGTTATGCAATAACGTATCTATCAGTAAAGGTAATGCTGCTGTGTGCGCTTCTAACCAAGTAGTTCGATAGAGGGGCAGATCCAAGATGTTGGTCTTTGGCCTTTAAACCTTCGGCTGAGGACATGACCTGACAGTAAGCGGTTATTTTTAGACAGTCCAATAAAAGAAGAGGTTAGGAGGAATTGAACCCATATTGTGTTGTTGCCTTGTGACCTTACAAGTCCATTCAGGGTAAAAGCTGTCATCACACAGAAGCACGTGATGAGAAGGTGAATGAAGAGAAAGAGAAATGAGTGAATGTCCCGGAGCACCAGTAGACAGCTCAAAGCTCTATTCATCTTTATTATCTAACAGTTGACTTTTTGTGAACAGTAACATAATACATAAAAGGATTTATAGTATACAGTTTTGCCCCAAAATGGGAGTTATGCCATCAATAGTGATAAATAAATGACACATTCTAAATTTTATCAGGTTTTATCAAAAATATTCTTGTGCATTTTACCTTTCAATTGAACAGCAATTTCTTTCCCTCTGGTCTTGTTTATGGTAGCTGTATGACCTATGACCTTTGGTTTATTAGATGTTTGAATTCTTTATATGTTTCTTGTTGTCATCACTGCTTGGAGGCCGTGACATTGCCACCTCACCCAGTACCACTGATGTTTGTAATGGACAAACTACAGTGGACCTTATCCTTGTTTAGACTCTCCCCCTGTTTAAGAATAGCGAGTACATGCAATTATCGCAACTGAACTTGAATTAGCCTAATTGTGTGAACTAATCTTTATGGAACCATTTAAGCCCTGTTGTTAGGATCATTAATCATTCATGATGGACTTGATCCCCCTCAAATTTTCTTAGCATGTTTTATGGAATAGCCCCTGTTTGAAATTCAGGTGTGCTATGCTGACTGTTGCTAATGCAGCAATAAGATGCAGGCTTCAGGCAGAGATGAGGAGGGAGCTACTGTCACGATCTGAGCTGGTGGACCCGAGCAGAGAGCCACACTACCAAGGCTGGTTGAGGAGAAAGTGTTTTATTGTGCGGGGGTGAGTAATGGTGGCTAGGTGGGGGAAAACCAGGGTGCAGGAGTGGGGGTCCAGGCAGGAGTGGGGGGTCCAGGATGGGGAAACCGGTGAAGGCTGGTCTGGGGGAGAGCCGGAGCGGAAGGAGGATGGCGGGGGATCCCGGACAGCTGACTGAGTGGAGGCAGGAGAAAACAAACGTGAGAAAAACAGGGTAGAAACTCAAACAGATAATGCAAAAGGCTGGAGAGCAAACCGAACTGCATGGTTCTTGGTTAACACTCTGGCAGGGAGTGGAAGGCTGAGCCGGTGCTTATTGCAGAGGTGAGTCGTTAGTGAATGATCGTCAGCTGTCCGGGAGCCATGGAGATAGTTGATTGCCTGAGTGGAGTCAGCTTGAGAAGCTTGACTCCACTCAGGCACCGAGCTGCAGGGGAAAGACAGGGCAGAGGAGCGGATGGGAGACAACCAGACAAACAGGGCAGAGGAGCGGACGGGAGACAACCAGACCGAGACAGGGCAGAGGAGCGGATGGGAGACAACCAGACAGACAGACAGGACAGAGGAGCGGAACTGTGACAGTACCCCCCCCTCAACAGGCGCCTCCCGGCACCCCATGGACCCAACCAAACCTACCGGGGCAACCAAGGAGCAGACAGAGACACGCATACAGACACAGGGACCAGACGGAACAGAAGGGACCAAAAGGACAGGAAGGGCAGAAAACAAGGGGAACAGACAGGAGGGAAGGACGGGAGGGACTGAAACGACAGGAGGGAAGGACGGGAGGGAAGGGACCGAAACGACAGGAGGGACGGGAGGGAGGGAGGGAGGGAGGGACGGGAGGAACAGGAAGGACGGGAGGGAGAGAAATGGGAGAGGGACTGAACTAAGACTGGACTGAACTGAGTGGAGCTGAGGGCAGGGCTGGACTGGACTGAGACTGAGACTGAGACTGAGCGAAGCTGAGCGAAGCTGAGGACTGGACCGGACTGAGCGAAGCTGAGGACTGGACCGGACTGAGCGAAGCTGAGGACTGGACCGGACTGAACTGAGAGCAGGGCAGGACGGGGACTGGACCGGACTGAACTGAGAGCAGGGCAGGACGGGGACTGGACCGGACTGAACTGAACTGAGAGCAGGGCAGGACGGGGACTGGGCTGGCCAGACAGTAGCTCCGGGGATCGGCCCGAAGGCAGAACTGGCCGGGGATGGACAGGGCGGAGGGTCCGCTCCGGAGGACGGACCGCAGGCTGGACAGGCCGGGGATGGACAGGGCGGAGGGTCCGCTCCGGAGGACGGACCGCAGGCTGGACAGGCCGGGGATGGACAGGGCGGAGGGTCCGTTCCGGTGGGCGGAGGGTCCGTTCCGGCGGGCGGAGGGTAGATCGGACTGGCTGGGGATGAGTGGGCCGGAGGGTCCGTTCCGGTGGGCGGAGGGTCCGCTCCGGCGGACGGCCCGGACAGGGTAGAGGGTCCGCTCCGGCGGACGGCCCGGGGGCCGGACAGGGCAGGGCAGAGGGTCCGCTCCGGCGGACGGCCCGGGGGCCGGACAAACAACTGGGTTGGAGGCTGAACCGGGGGCGGAGCCGGATCCGGGGGCGGGTCTGGAGGGGAGGCCTTAAGCCTTTCGAAGGCAGCCGAAGTCCTGGGGGCCGGAGGCGGTGCGTCGACCACCGCGGGAACAGGAGGCGGTGCGTCGACCACCGCGGGGAACAGGAGGCGGTGCGTCGACCACCGCGGGGGCTGGAGGCGGAGCGTCGACCACCGCGGGGGCTGGAGACGAGTGGCTGCCATGGGGAAGTGTGACGGGGCTGTCCAGGAACTGCTGAATGTAGTCGGGTAGATAATTTATCAGACCAGGTCGCTTAACCCGCCAGTCGAAGGCCCCGGACCACAGTCTCCTCCCTGGGATCTTTCCTCCACTTGTCATGTAGATCGCGTAATGCATAAAAGTATATGCTGTTCTCCAAACAGGAGAAGAGAACTACAAGGGAGGAGCCCTGGGCCCAGGGCAGGGTGTCAGGGTCCTCCGTTGGTGGAAACGGGGTCTGGGTCTGGTTCTGAGAAACAGAGGTCTGGGTCGGGGTCTGGTTCTGAGGAGCAGAGGTCTGGGTCGGGGTCCGGTTCTGGGGAGCAGAGCTCGGGGTCGGGGTCCGGTTCTAGGGAGCAGAGCTCGGGGTCGGGGTCCGGTTCTGGGGAGCAGAGCTCGGGGTCGGGGTCCGGTTCTGGGGAGCAGAGGTCAGAAGGATGGCTCCCGTGTGGACTGGAGACGGAGGGCTGGAGTGCGGTCTCGCTGAGGCAGAACCCAGGGAACCATGGTGCCTCTTGGAAGGCAGTTTTATTGCCAAACGGGTTCCCCAGAAGGGAGAGGATGTGTCATAACTTGCCATGGGAACTGTAGGATCAGAAGATGAGGTGAGGGGCAGAGCAGAAGGAATCCGGTTGCGGGGTTGGCAGAGACTGTGAGGGGAAGGGTTGGTCCAAACCCTGGTAGTGGGCTCTCCGGGTCCGTTAGTGGCCAGAGTGTTCTGTCACGATCTGAGCTGGTGGACCCGAGCAGAGAGCCACACTACCAAGGCTGGTTGAGGAGAAAGTGTTTTATTGTGCGGGGGTGAGTAATGGTGGCTAGGTGGGGGAAAACCAGGGTGCAGGAGTGGGGGTCCAGGCAGGAGTGGGGGTCCAGGCAGGAGTGGGGGGTCCAGGCAGGAGTGGGGGGTCCAGGCAGGAGTGGGGGGTCCAGGCAGGAGTGGGGGTCCAGGCAGGAGTGGGGGTCCAGGATGGGGAAACCGGTGAAGGCT
Organism: Acanthochromis polyacanthus; assembly: GCF_021347895.1. NCBI lineage: Eukaryota > Metazoa > Chordata > Actinopteri > Pomacentridae > Acanthochromis > Acanthochromis polyacanthus. The sequence continues at coordinate 22,793,004 of NC_067128.1, read as the reverse complement.
GGTCTGGGGGAGAGCCGGAGCGGAAGGAGGATGGCGGGGGATCCCGGACAGCTGACTGAGTGGAGGCAGGAGAAAACAAACGTGAGAAAAACAGGGTAGAAACTCAAACAGATAATGCAAAAGGCTGGAGAGCAAACCGAACTGCATGGTTCTTGGTTAACACTCTGGCAGGGAGTGGAAGGCTGAGCCGGTACTTATTGCAGAGGTGAGTCGTTAGTGAATGATCGTCAGCTGTCCGGGAGCCATGGAGATAGTTGATTGCCTGAGTGGAGTCAGCTTGAGAAGCTAGACTCCACTCAGGCACCGAGCTGCAGGGGAAAGACAGGGCAGAGGAGCAGATGGGAGACAACCAGACAAACAGGGCAGAGGAGCGGACGGGAGACAACCAGACCGAGACAGGGCAGAGGAGCGGATGGGAGACAACCAGACAGACAGACAGACAGACAGACAGACAGGACAGAGGAGCGGAACTGTGACAGCGACAAAGATCTAGATCCACATCCCCAGATGTTTTCCTTTTCAAACTTGTAGTTTTGGCTTCATCATCAACATCTCATATGGCCATTTATCAAACTTTACACAGCTCCCTCTAGGACCCTTAGGAGCTACACACATGTTCTTTAACAAAAGCATCAGTCCTCCTCTACACCTTTAAATAGATTGTGATCTTTAAATTCAGAGGAGTTCCCCTTCAAAAAACCTTTCACTTTACTTTTACAGCATCTTACAATACATTTAAACATTTTGGATCACATATTTCAAATAGAACTGAAGAAAAACTCCTGCAGTTGTTTTCAGAGCAGCTGAACAAACTGTGGAAGGAGGGATTTCATCACCACATTGTTTTGATTAAAAAGGCCACTATTTGTTCTCATCATCATGCAGTGAATCTTCCAGATCTAATCTCATGCTGTGTCAGTGGCAACAGTTGTTGTCTACCTGGCCATATTTGAAAGAGATTTTGCACACTACAGTCTCCAGCAGTGACGAATATGCAGATCTAATGACCAGTGGCCATTTGTGGCAACTTAAGAGATGCATTTATTGCATTACCTGTGGTTAGTTTACATATTTTTAACTCGAAAAGCACTCATGGAGTGCAATACTCTGTCAAGGCTGTTCATTCAACCACATGACACTGTGAGAAACGCAGCATTTGTTTATTAGTGATTGATTATCAGAAATTCCAGCAACATAGAATGTGGCTGTTAAATATAGATATACACACAAACAGAATGACCTTGGGTTGAGCACAGGCGTGTGTTATGTATGTGTATGTTATGTATGGATACCGAATCGTGTGACCTAAATATATAGTGGGCGGCAGGAATTGATTAACCTGGCAATAGCCAGATTAATAATTGTGTAGTACTTGATAGTACTCCACAATATCAATCTGGGACCGCTCCATGTAAATCCGTTCGGAGGAAAGAGGCACGGATTGGACAATGCAACAGTATGTCCCGCCTCTGACAGGTTTGTTTTTAGCCAATCGCGGGATCTTCACAACGAGCGGAGCCAATTGGTAGATTAAACTCTTACCAAAACCCGTTGGTAAAAAAGCACAAACATCTTTACCATCCAGAAATGCGCAAAGAGCCTCTCGTTGTTCTTCCTTCAAAGAAGCGATACGAGATTCGGCTAAAACTGACTTAATAGCAGCATCTACACGATCGTTGTCCTCCGTTGCCGTGTTTGTTTTGATCTACTGGCGCTTGGTGTCGTCTAGAGTGCTGTCGTCTTCACACCCGGATATCCCGCCCCACACACGAATACTGCTGCATGATTGGCCCGTGCCAACTTGGCTCTGTCCGAACAGTGAAAGCGGGAGCGGTACAAGATGCTTTCTTGAGAGATTTGTGAACTCACAAATATCGCAAGAAATCAACTTGCTGGCAAGGTTAGGAATTGATGGGACTTGGAAACACCCCCACAATTTAATCAATTGTTCCTTGTATCATTTCTGATGGATAAGTCTTAATAAGTCTGCAGTGGTAGATTTCTAGTAGGACTGCAATCATGAGATCATCAGCAGGCAGGTGACATAGTGTTCACTTGTAGTCATAGTCACAATGATGCCATACCCCAATCTTGCAATGATACAAGAATCTTTGACAAATCCGTGGATCCAGACAATAAGCTGCATCACTGCCAAAATGTAATCAGTTAGTCCTTGTGACATTTCTGACCTTTTCTGAAAGTTCCACCCACTTAGTCCTCATTAGGGTCATGGTGGGGGGGTGGGGGAGGTGGAGCCTATCCCAGCTGACCTGGGGCAAAGGCAGGGGACACCCTGGACAGGTCGCCAGTCTACATATGCAGACAAACAATCAATTCAATTCAATTCAATTTTATTTATATAGCGTCAATATAAATACATACTTGCATTCACACCTACAGGCAATTTCCATCCATCCATCCATTTTCTTCCGCTTATCCGGGGCCGGGTTGCGGAGGCAGCAGGCGAAGCAGGTCGTTCCAGACGTCCCTCCTCCCAGCGATGCTTTCCAGCTCTTCCTGGGGGATCCCGGGGCGTTCCCAGGCCAGACGAGATATATAATCCCTCAAGCGAGTTCTGGGTCTAACCCGGGGTCTCCTCCCAGACGGACGTGCTCGGAAAACCTCCAACGGAAGTCTCCCTGGAGGCATCCGAATCAGATGGCCAAACCACCTTAACTGGGTCCTTTCGATGCGAAGGAGCAGTGGCTCTACTCCGAGCTCCCTCCTGATGTCTGAGCTCCTCACCCTATCTCTAAGGCTGAGTCCAGCCACCCTACGGAGGAAGCTCATTTCGGCCAAAGTGCCGAGTATGCGGACACAGCTCTCACTTCGGTCATACAGGGGCCAAACAGCTCGTAACAACAAGCCCAGGACCCCATACTACCGCAGTGCCCCCCACAAAGCCCCTTGGGGGATACGGTCATAGGCCTTCTCCAGATCCACAAAACACATGTAGACTGGTAGGTCATACTCCCATGACCCCCTCAGCAGCTCCGCTAGGGTAAAGAGCAGGTCCGCTGTTCCACGACCGGGACGGAATCCGCATTGCTCCTCCTGAATCCGAGGTTCGACTATCGGTCGGATCCTCCCTTCCAGCACCCTAGAGTAAACTTTCCCGGGGAGGCTGAGAAGTGTGATACCACGGTAGTTGGCACACACTCTCCGATCCCCCTTTTTAAAAATAGGGACCACCACCCTGGTCTGCCACTCCACAGGTACTGTACCCAATGCCCACGTGACATTGTATAGACGTGTCAACCAAGACAGTCCAACAATGTCCAGAGCCTTCAGCATCTCAGGGCGAATTTCATCCACACCTGGTGCCTTGCCACTGAGGAGCTCTACCTTGGCGACCTCTGCCACAGATATGGACGAAGATCCCCCTGAGCCTTCAGGCTCTGCCTCCTCCATAGAGGACGTGTTTACTGGGTTCAGGAGTTCCTCGAAGTGCTCTTTCCACCACTCGATGATATCCCCAGTACGGGTCAACAGTTCTCCACCCCAACTGTACACAGCCTGAGCAAAGCCCTGCCTCCCCTTCCTGAGGCATTGAACGGTTTGCCAGAACTTCCCCGAGGCTGACCGAAAATCCTTCTCCATGGCCTCCCCGAACTCCTCCCACACCCGAGTTTTAGCTTCCACAACCGCCACAGATGCCGCCCTTTTGGCCAGCTGGTACCTGTCAGCTGCTTCGGGAGACCCCCGAGCCAACCAGTCTCGAAAAGTCTCCTTTTTCAGCCTGACGGCCTCCCTCACCGCTGGTGTCCACCAGCGGGTCTTTGGATTGCCGCCGCGACAGGCTGTCTTTACAAAGATATCAGCTCTTTGTCTTTGCTGTCCAGCCCACAAACTAATAGCCTACTGTGCACAACCTGCTCTGAACACTGTCTCAGGTCCCACTCATAGGTTAGGTCATACATTCGACCTAATCATTTCTCGGGGATCACAATGTCAGTCTGTGAGTTGTCCGCTCTTCCCATCACTGATCACTCTCTTATACAGTTTGGTATCTGCGCTGTTCCACCTGCGCCCACGCCTACTGCCCCCAACGCCGCCACATCTTTACCTCCTCTGTAGTAAAGGACTTTTTGGCTGCCTTTTCCGCATCTGACCTTTGCTCTGCTCCTGAACTGACATCTCCTTTATGCAGGCATGTCATTGGGAAATTACCAAATAAGTGAATCCTTGGAAGCGAGGGAGCGGAGCGACCAAGCCAGGGGGAGGTTTTGGGAAGAAACCTTTGAAATTTAAAGGCTGAAATGGTGCATTCTGGTGAACTCTGACACCTAGAATTCTTTAAACATGAAGGTTTAAAAAAATTTCTGTATGGGACCTTCTAGGTACCCCCCAAAAACAGCACAAAGTCATGTTAATGTGATGAAACCAAATATTTATACTGGATTCAAATTTTAATGAGCCACATGAAATCATCACTATGTGTGCTTTCCGATCGACCACGGGAGTGAGCCTCTTCTGTTGAGGAACTTGTGGGGCAATGCCACTGGGTTGTTGCAAGCATAGACATAATAAAGAGTAGACGCCGCATCAACCGCTACTGCCTATTGGGGCTGACGACCATATGTTTGGTCCTGCTGTCGCGTCTCTTCCCTCCGCCGGGTGAAAAAATTGCTGGGCATTTGGTGGTTAGAGCGCTTTTCGTACAATTTCCTGGCATGATTTTTCGTTTTCATGTGGTCTATCAGTGCTTGGCATCCTCTGTCGCTGTATTTTGTCTCATCGTCGCACACCATGCACCTCGCTTTCCCAGCTACATCTAACTTTCGATAATGCTCTCCAATTGTTGTTTCCAACTCGTGCTTTTGCCAGCGCACTGTTGACAACTACGTGCGATCCAACCCTATACCCCTTACACCCTATATTTTTTTTCTCATCGAATTTGGGCGATTCACGTTGGGTCTCAAAATTGATACCTCGATACGCGAATTTTTGCGGATCCGCGACCAAATAACATGCCTGTTTATGTCCAGACCGTTTCCTTCCATTCTACCTGCTCCCAGATCCTGGACTCTGTAGCACCTTTTAAAGCTGTGTCTACTATAACTACTTCTGTCCTATGGCTCAATGATACAACTCAAGCCCTGAAGCCTCATTGTAGACAAGTGGAGTGTAAATGGAAGAAGGACAGGTTACAGGTGTCACTGGACATTTTTAGAGACAGCCTTGCCACTTTTCAGAGAGCAGTAAGGGATGCTAAAGGCAGTATCTTTCCAACCTCATCAGCAATAATAGCCACTGCCTGGAGTACTGTTCAAAACCATAAACTCTGTTATCAATCCAGTGTCTGTTGTTTTGAATGATGTTTCTGTACAAACCTGCAATGCTTTTAAACAATACTTCTTGGACAAAGTTTTGTCTATTAGGCAAGCTATCACACGTGTTCCTACAGTTTTTACATCCACTCCTGCTGCACAATGTGTGTTTGAAATTTCTGTTTGCAACATTAAACAGATTTGGTTTTGGGCCATCTTTTATAGACTGGATAAAAATCTTTTATAATAACCCGGCTGCTTGTGTTAAGACCAATGACCAGACTTCTCCAAGTTTCTGTTTGCAGAGAGGCACTTGGCAGGGCTGCCCACTTTCTCCATCACTTTTCGCCATCTTTATTGAACCTCTTGCAGCTGCCATAAGACAAAATACAGACATCAGAGGAATCCAAGCCAACAATATAGAACATAAAATAAGTCTTTATGCAGATGATGAATTACTTTTCCTAAATAACTCCAAATCATCTATCTCCCAGACAATTACGCTTATTAATACATTTTCATTGATATCTGATTATTCTATCAACTGGTCTAAGACTACAGCCATGCCTATTAATTGTGACATACCAAGAATATCTAACATCACAATACAGTCTGGAAACCTCAGATATTTAGGCATAAATATCTCTCCCAGGATATCAGAACTTACAAAACTAAATTATGTTCAGTTATTGAAAACAATAGAGGATGATCTTATACGGTGGAAGCACTTACCCATATCACTCATGGGGAGAGTAGCCACTATTAAAATGATGGTTTTACCTAAAGTTAACTATGTATTCTCAATGATACCATCCAAACCACCCTCCTGTTGGTTTAAATCCCTGGACTCATATATATCCAAATTTCTTTGGAAAAACAAACCATCACGTATCAGTTTAAAGACTCTACAACAGACTAAAGATAGAGGTGGACTGGATTTACCTAACTTCAGTCACTACTTCCTAGCTAGTAAGTTGCAGTATATTTCCAAATGGCTAAAACCTAGTAATGTAGATGAGTTATGGTTAGATGTAGAGCAAGCAATATGTGAGGACATAGCCGTTTCTGACTTGCCATTTATCGGCACAACTATTAAATCTCATCGGTGTTTCAAAAGCATTAATATCAGCTCCTCTTTAATGGCTTGGTGGGAATTTCTAAAATTAAGTAAGTCTTCAGTCATTCCATGTAAATTTACTCCAATCTGGAATAACCCTGACATTCTACAAAATAAAAAGATGATACATTTTACTCACTGGAGAAACCAAGGGATAAAACAGTTAGAACATATCATAGAAGATGGTAACTTTCTGTCATTTCACACACTCACTTCACAATATGGAATTAGCAACACAAAATTTTTAGAATACCACCAACTTAAATCGATTATAGGAAAAAAATACACTCTCAACCAATTACACTGGCAGCTTCCTCTTAGAGTAGAAGAATTCTTAAATTTTCGTCCCCCAAAGCTATTATCAAAACTATATAGAATATTATCAAAGTCAGAAGATACAATCTTTCTTCCTACAACAAAATGGGAAGCTGACCTATCCAGTAATCTTAATCAAAATGCATGGTCACAAATATGTTTAAATACCTTTAAAATGTCAAAGAACTCAAATATGCAACTTATACAATTTAAAATTCTGCACAGAGTTCATTATACAGGACTAAGGATGTTCAGGATGGGTCTGTCCCATTCGGATATTTGCTCCCACTGCAGTGATAACATGACTGACAGTTACCTCCATGCCATGTGGTCCTGCGCACCTGTGCAAAGGTTCTGGCTTGAGGTATGTGAAGACCTGTCATTATGGTTTAAATGCAACATTACTGCAAGTTCCACATTGTGCCTATTCGGTGACCTAGGTGAAATCAACATAGGATCTAACTCTGTATGTATGGTTCTCACCAGCTTATGCATTGCAAAGAAAACTATCCTTATAAATTGGAAAGCCAAAAACAATCTGAACAATAAGCAGTTTAGGAATCTCTTATTAGACTACATCAGCTTTGAGACAATGTCTGCAGGTTCAAGGAATCAGTTAGCTGATTTTCGTTCCCTCTGGTCCCCTGTGATCAGCTCCATCACCTAATGAAAGGGGTGAATTGGGGCCTTGCCACCTTGGCGGTCGGATGTCGGTGCGGGGGGCTTGGGGACTGGGTGCTTGGTGCTGTCTTGGAGTGGGGGTCTGGGCTCCCGCGCTGGGGGGGCGGCTTCGTGCTTGGTCCAGTCTGGGGTCGGGGTGGGGGCGGCGGTTGGGGCTGTCTGGCGGCGGTGGGGTTGGGTTGCTGGGGGGGCCTGGGCCGGTGGCTGCCGGCCCTGGGCCGGGTGGGCGGGGTGTTCTGGGGTGGGCGGGGTGCGGGGCCCTGGGTCCGGGTGTCTGGGGGGTTGCCTCCTCCCTCGGGGGTGGGGGGTCGGCCTTGCTGGGGGGCCTGGTTGGCCCGGATGTGCTGCTGCGGGTCTTCCCCTTGGAAAAGCAAACTTGTATGGCACAATGCAGCAGTCAGATCCTCATTCTGCCTGCTCTGTTGCCGGACAGGACACAAAAAAGAAAAAAAAAACGTGTGTTTGAGAATTTTGAACCTGTCACTCTTGTGGACCTCAAAAAAGCTGTCCAGGAGTTGAAGTCTACTACATGTGTGCTAGAAGCTGTCTCTGCTCGGATTATGAAGGAGGCCATTGGCATCTTAGGCCCATGCCTCGTTTCCTTCATAAACAGCTGTTTTAGTTTGGACACTGTGCCAGCTGCTCTCAAGCACGCCATTGTTAAACTGCTGCTTAAAAAACCCAGCCTGGATCCCTCCCTTTTGTCTAATTTCCGTCCTATTTCCCACCTGCCTTTTGATGGAGAAGCTTGTTTTTTCACAGCTTCTGTCTCACCTTAATTCTGATGGTATTGTGGACAAACTTCAATCAGGCTTCAGGTCGAGACATAGCACCGAGTCTGCACTGTTGAGGGTCCACAATGACATCTTGGCAGGTCTGGACAACAAAAGTTCTGTCATCTTGGTGTTGCTAGATCTAACCGCTGCCTTTGCAACTGTGGATCATCTGTTCTCCTCATATCTCTCAAACAGGTCCTTTGCAGTACATATAAATGATTTTGCCTCTTCTGTTGCTCCTCTCTCGTCTGGAGTGCCTCAAGGCTCCATTCTTGGTCCCATTTTGTTTTCACTGTATATGTTGCCACTTGGTCAACTCATCTCCAGTCACAACATCCAATTTCATTTCTATGCTGATGATCTCCAAATCTATCTTCCGGTTATCCATAATGATCACTCTGCACTAGACCCTCTCAATAACTGTCTCCACTCCGTGAAACAGTGGTTGTCCCAGAACTTCCTCCATTTGAATGAGGGAAAGACTGATTACATTCTCTTCAGTCCTGATCCAACCCGTAGTTCCCCTGATTTTGGTTCATCCACACCACAATTTGCTTCTGCTGTGAGGAATCTGGGTGTAATTTTTGACGAGGGACTTAACTTTGAGAAGCAGATCAGTTCAGTTGTAAGGGCGAGCTTTTTCCAACTAAGCCTCCTGAGCAGAGTTAAGCCATTCCTGTCCCGGGCAGATTTAGAAAAGGCTGCTCACGCTTTCATCAGCTCAAGGCTTGATTATTGTAATGCCCTGTACACTGGACTTAATCACTCACTCCTTCATAAACTTCAGTTGGTTTAAAACGCAACAGCACGTCTCATCTCCAACTCCTCAATATACTCGCACATCACTCCGGTCCTTCAAGCACTCCACTGGCTTCCGGTGCGCTCTAGAGTCCAGTACAAGGTCCTGTTGTTCGTGTTTATGGCCATAAACGGGCGTGCCCCCGCCTACATCTCAGAGCTGTTGGCAATTTACCAACCTGCCAGGGCTCCACGCTCGTCAAGCCACACCTCCTTGGTTGTCCTCAGGGCAAGATATAGAAAGTTTGGTGACCGCTCTTTTGCCGTTGTTGGCCCTAAGCTTTGGAACTCTCTTCCATCGCACTTACAGTCCATTTCTGAGCTAAATATTTTTAAATGTCATCTGAAAACGCACTTGTTCCGTGTAGCATTTGACGCTTAGCTCCTTTTAGAACTGTGTGTTTTTTAAAATGCTTTTACGTATTTATTTTATTTTACTCTGTTAAGCGCTTTGTGCTCCTTTTGGCAGCTGGAAGGCACTTTATAAATAAAATTTGATTGATTGATTGATTGATTGATTGAACTGTGAAGCAGATAGAAATGGTGAGCATACTGATACATTTAGCAGCTAAAGAGTCAGATATGTCTCTGAGGAATTGGCAGACAGTGCTGAATGAATTGAATGCATGCATATAAAATATAGTACTTGCTGTCAAAAACAGTTGATTTCTTAAAGGTTCTCTGTGCAACATTTAGAACTACTGCATGATAGTTGCAGTACTATGGAGAGTCAGCAGTTTAAAAGGGAAAGACTCACATGCTCCAGCACCACTAACAGGCAAACACATGCACACATAGCTAGACCAACTGCAAAAATACAGAGCAGAGAAGCTTAGATTATCAGACACACAGAGATTAAGTGTGACTTTATGCTCTGTGAAGGACTACATTATTCCACTATCTTTACAGACGTTAGTAGATAGTTGTTCTATGCTATATTAACGCAATAATTATGTTTAAAATCTTGCATATTGAAACTTGAAGGATTACACTGAACTTGTGCAAGTAGACACTCAGCTTATTCAGTGCAAAAATATCCTAGTTTTTGGATTTGGCAACGTAAATGGCTCTTGCTGTACATTTACTATGATTTGTGCCATCTATTTTTCTTGTTCATTCGCAGCAATTCACAGTAAAATATAGTTAATGCCTCAAAACTAACGAGAAAGATAGATCCTTGTATGACTCTACTGGGGTGAACTTCCAGTGAGAAAAGCATGGCCCTGGAAATTCAATACTTCATGCATCTTCACATAATCTAAATCCCTCCATAAATACCGGTGAAAGACAAGACACTTTTAACCATAAAGTATTAAGACTTTCTGTCTCATCAGGGCCAAGGTAACTTTATATGATACACAGGACTGTTTAATACACATATCTCAGCAGGTTTTCTAGTCCTTAAAGTCAACAAGCATTTCTAATGGTGACCATGACAGATTTTTATAGAGAGCAGGATAGGTACCAGGGCCAAACACAGCCCCATCTCCAAACACATGATGGCTTTAACTGATGCAGGAAGGCAGATATGGAGCTTTGGCTGTGATAAGGGTCTTATCTGAGGTGTATCAAAACCACTAGAATACCTGCAGAAAAGATTATTTTAGGATTCAAATAACACGTCTGACTTTACACAGTGGAGAGGAAGTTGAAGGAGAGGAAAGAACAAACTTTAGCTGTAAACAATGGTCATAGTCTGTGAGCACACACAGATGTTCAACAATTCTGATTGACAAGAAAAACACCATTACTGATAACATTTCTGCGTTTAAAGGACCTGAGTTTAGGAGGATTAGGATTTCGGATCTGCTAACAGAAATGAGATTTAACATTTATAATTATACTTTCATTTGTGTGTAAATATATGAAGATAAGAACTGCTGCAATTTTGTTGCCTTAGAATGATCCTCTTGTATCAGTGGTGTACTCTAGTTTTTTCTAGTGGGTATAACTCCGGCCTCCTAAACCAAAGCCAGGTCAGGTTCTCATATATGTGCGCGTGCACTCAAACGTGCACGCACACACACACACACACACACACACACACACACACACACACACACACACACACACACACACACACACACACACACACACACACACACAGCAACAGTAGCTCCTTTATTTCAAACTACCAATTAGATACTTATAAACATTATAGTGTCAGCAGCTCCTCCTCCTGCCATCAGGTAGAGCTGATGTTTCCTCTTCATCATGCGCAGAGTTTTGTTCATTTGTGCAAAAAAGTTTTATTGAAATATTAAACAAAAGTAAGAATGCCTGTTTTTGTAACAAAACAAATGCACAAAATGAGGCAGTTATAAGGCTTCTCATAAAAAACACTGAATGAAAAAAGAGTTTGTCAAAACACAAATGATTCATATTTGCCAGGTTAGGCTAAAATATGAGGCTACAAATAATAATAAATTAGGAGCTGTTTGGGAGCCAAAACAACCGGCTTTTCTTTGGAAGCCGTGTCAAAAGCTCTCTGAAAAGAGCCGAACTTCCATCACTACTGTCCTCCTCTCTGTCGCTCATCTCTCAACTGCTTATGGAAGGCAGAGCTGCAATGCAGCGACGTCATTGGCTGAGTAGCGTCACGTGGGATACCTGAACTTGTACATAATTGGTCTGTGTGTTTCTGAGCTGATAGACAAATGACAAACACTGGAAAGCTGCACTGGTAAAATAGAAGCGACCTGTCAAATTTACACCCGTATCGACGGCGTCTGGGTCCAGATCCGGACCGCGGTCCGCCTTTTAGTGAGCCCTGTTCTCAGCCAGACACCTTCCCCCGTCCCATACAACTTCACCGCTTCCTGACACAGAGAAGACGAATTTATGAATGGGAAAGTGAACGTTATGTCAAAAAACTTACTAATACATATGTTTGCGCATTTTTAAGTGGTTATATGAAAATTCGGGACCTTTTCTAGTGAGTATACGGCAAATACCTGCGTGTTTGCACCCCTGGGTATACGTATCTTTGCGCATTTTTAAGTGGTTATACGGAAATTCGGGACCTTTTCTAGTGAGTATACGGCGTATCACGTAAACTACACCACTGGCTTGTATCTATAGAGGGATTAACATTTTTCACCATTTTCGAATGCTTCATCGACTAAACAACTAACCTACTAATTAAGAAATGGTTGTCAGACTAATTTGCAAAAAAATATTGTTTAGTTGCAGTCCAAAACTGCTTTCCTTTTAAAAATAAGGACATTTTCAGTGACCACAAACTACTGAAACTGTTGTGTATATCCATGTCATAGACCTGCAACAACAACATGCAGTCATTTGCTTTCTATTGCAAAGTATTACCATGTGAATTAGAACACTACCAGCACTAATCTCAGTGTCATCTTGACACTTCTCATATCACATCTGTGACATTGGTGCATCTGGGAACACACTGTCAAAGGTACATAGCAACAATATGATACTGATGACAATTTCAGAAAGGATCATCCTTGTAAACACAGTGAGTCACCCCATTTGATGCTTGTAAATCAAAAACTGGACTGCTACTATGCCAGGAGGGATTGATTGTAAAATTAAAGTGAAATACTATTTCTAGATTTATGCAATAAATTCTGTAAACCACAACTGTGTTTTTTGTTTTAAACAATAACACCAGACATTACAGTGGATGGAATTCCAATTTATATACCTTCTCAGAGGTTATTGGCAAAAAGTAGTAGTACTTCAGTGGTCTTAAAATTCCACAATAAATATCCTCTGTAATTCAGGGTCTTGCCTCTGCATTGCAACACTGCCATGTCTACCAAGATTGAATTCCTATAATAATAAACAAAATTAAAATTTTATTGTGAAGGGAAAATAATTTCAAATGAATTACAGTTGTTTGTGTCATAACAAACATGTTCCAAATGAACATCCATCCATCCATTATCTATAATCCTCATTAGGGTCATGGGGGGCTGGAGTCTATAAAAGCTGACATAGGGTGAAGGCAGGGGACACCCTAGGGTGAAGGCAGGGGACACCCTTGACAAGTCACCAGTCTATCACAGGGCAAAATACACAGACAAACAATCACACTCACATTCACACCTACAGACAATTTAGAGTTACCAATTAACCTCAGCATGTTTTTGGATTATGGGATGAAGCCGGAGTACCTGGAGAAAACCCACATATGCACAGGGAGAATATGCAAACTCCATGCAGAAAGATCCCAGGCCCAGGGATCTTTTAGCTGCATGGCAACAGTGCCAACAACCAATTGACTGTGCAGCCCCCAAATGAACATGTCCCTGTCATTCATTTAATTGTTACTCCTTTTCAACCGGCCAATCATATATTAGAAGAGGCAGGATTCACAGGAGTGGAAAATAGATGTCAGGCCTGCTGCTGCAGGTTCTGAATAGGACCCCTCCTTCCCTCCACTTCTGTTTTCCTTATTAGGTGTACTTGGCACAGAGGCTGCGGCGGCAGTTGTGGACAATTCAGAATCAGTAATCAGCAGAAGCGCGAGCAGGTGGATCGGAGCCAATCAGGACATCACCCCTCTACAATATAACCAGACGCCACTCATCATTCGATGTTGGACTGTGAATGACACTAGGCAGTCTTTGACTAATTTCAGCCACTGCACTCTGAAGAACTCTTGTAACCATTGTTTCTGCTTCTCTCTAGTTTGGATTCCCACCTGCTCGTGCACCATCCGTCTCTGGCCTCCCGCCACAGTACAACCAACAACCTTCCTGGACAGTCACCTGGTTTATCAACTGTTCTCCTCCATCATCTCTGACAACCCTTCGCCTGCCGTCGCAGCCCTGGACCATCTGCCACTTGTCAAGCAGCTCTCCAACCATTCGCCACCCTCTTAGTTTCCCCTGGCTTTCCTGTTCCCTAAAGCCCTCTGCCATCAGCTAACTCCCAGTCTGTACAGGCCCAGACTAGGTTTAGTCTTGTTCTTAGTTCTTTTATTTTTGTATTGCTCAAGGTCCCTGAGTGGTCTGATACGGCAGTTTAGCGTTTTTGCAAATTTAAGCTCTGGTTTGTATCTGTAATCCTTGTGTTCTTGTTTGACAATTAACTAGTGAGTTTAATCACTGTTCCATTTGCACTTAGGAATCACAAGACTAGTTTTCCTGTTTCCACTTGTGACGGGAGGTTGTCTGCCTCCTGGCCACTGTTGGGCGCCGCGCCAGTGGTGCAGGCACCATAATTGCTGGGCAGTATTATGCGCCCTTTATATTCAGGTGTGCAGCAGTGGGGCTCCGTCTTCCGCTCCCTGCTTGCTTCCGTGGTGGCCAGTTTGGCCTAACGGCGTTGATAGATGCAGCCGTTCTCTGCTGCATCCACCTGCTGTGTTTGCCATCAAGGTATGCTGTCTGAATATGTTAGTGCTCCGTTGTTTTCTTGTTTGTGGCATGTGATTACATCAGGTGATCACCATTTCTCCACACCTTTCAGCACGGCTGATTGCTGGGACAAAACGGATCTGCTGGAGACCCTGTGTGTGTGTGTGTGTGTGTGTGTGTGTGTGTGTGTGTGTGTGTGTGTGTGTGTGTGTGTGTGTGTGTGTGTGTGTGTGTGTGTGTGTGTGTGTGTGTGTGTGTGTGTGTGTGTGTGTGTGTACGCGTGAGCCGTATCCTTGCGGCTCGCATCTTCCAGTTGTCGGGTATGTGCTTGGTTGGTTTCCTCAGTCGATGTCTTGACTTTATGCGATGAGTTGATTAACTTAGGTTTATTCTTTTTTGCCAACAGCCCGGCATAATCTGAACCACCATCACTTCAAGCCGAGCTGCTGTTTTGTACTGTACTGTTTTCGTTTTATTTGCTGCAGCTCGGAGTGAACGTCTCAGCCCAACACGGCTGAGTGCCGCCTGTGTCCACTCTGTGCAGAAGCCGGTTTTGAGCCAGAACCAGTACAGCCATTGACGGTTGCTTCCATTGATGGTGTCTTGTTTTTTTTTTTTTTCTATATTCGGAAATTAATTTAGGAAGTTCCTTTTGATATTTTGGTTCCTTTTGCTGTATTGGTTGGGTTAATTGTTGTCTTTTTCCCCTTTGAGTTTATGTAGTTTCATGTCTTGATTTAATTGATCATTTATTGTTTTCTTTTGGTCCACACCAGTTTTGTTTAGTTGGGGCAGGTTTTAATCTGTGCTGTGGCTTACTGCGGCAGTTATTCGCTGGTGGTAGTGTCTTCTTCACGGTCCCCATTTTCTTTAGGTTTTCTTTGGGTACCAGTATCAACAGTGACCATTCTGTGCTGTAATTAATATGGTAAAATGTAATTTACAAGTAGCTAACATTACCTTGATTGCCAGCTAAGGTTTATCTGGTCTTTACATGTCTAAAATTCTATAACCTTATACTTTTCTTTTCTTTTCTCCAGGGTGACCATACCTTAATCTCCAAAGATGACATTGCGGATCTGCTGGTGCTGGGAATATCTCATACTGAAGTGGGTTCAGTACTGAAGATCTCCAGACCTACATTGTACAAACTTATGCGGTCGTACAGGATAAGGCATACAAAATTTTCTTTTATTTCTGATCAGGAATTGGATGAAACTATCAAGGACATAAAAGCAGAGCATCCTCATGTAGGAGAGGTTATGCTGAATGGATACTTGCGTGCAAGAAATGTCTTGGTGCAAAGACATCGTTAGACTCTGTGAAAAGGGTTGATAACAGTAGCATTGAGTCCAGAAGAACAATAACAGTGCAAAGATGAGTGTACACTGTGCCTTGTCCAAATTACATATGACACATTGACAGCAATCATAAACTTATTAGGGAGAAACTAGTTGTACATGCCGCAATGGATGGATACAGCAGAATGTTAACATTTATGCAGTGTTCAAACAACAATCGAGCTGAAACTGTAATGATCTCTTCATTTGCCACAGTCAGTGTAACATCCATTGTAGACCCTTGCAGGCATAGAAATCATAAATTGGCAAGGCCCTACATGGACTTTGTGGATCTTTCATTATGAACACTTTTCCTGCTAATTCAGTCTTGCCTTCAAAACATAAGAGTGCAGTTTAGTTGTATAGGAATGCAGCTTTTGAGACAGGGTGGCAATGCAAGGTCAAATTATTCCAACTCTATGGTTTGTCCTTAGAACAAGGTACAGGTTGTTTATGTTACACTTCCAAGGAGAACCACAAAAATGAGAGATTATAAGCAGTCAGATAATACTTGAAGTGGGGAAATGTTTCCATCTTCAGTGTCTCTAAGCATGCCGTGAACAACCTTAACATCACGGGCACTGACTTGTCTTGAGATATTTACAATCAAAGATTTATTCCAAGTTTTTCATGAATCTTGTTTGTTTTCCACAGTTACATAAAGCTAAAGCTTGCAATGATTAAAATAATAAAAACATTTTGGGATAGTTCTTCTTTTGAGTTTCATATCATTATTTTGATTCCACAAATATACTTATCGTAAGTCAGGTTATGTCAGGAGCCTTCTGGGAAGCTCCAGTAGATAATATCCCTGAACATTTAATCAGATGACATCACAATCACACAGCAATAATATGCCAGTTTAAAACATCTTACTTCGATTTATATTCTCAGGCTACATTATTTTTTCTCCAAGGCTTAGAACCTGCCATTTTATATGCAGTTACTAATAGAATGTTTTGCCTCTATTCACCGAAGGTTTTGCAGTGGTTGTGGCTGCTGCCTTTGACTGATGGCTTCTAGTAATGAAAAATAAACACTAAATTATGTTTCGATTTGCTGCTCTGCTAAAAAAAAACAAAACTTCATACTCTGAGGACATTTGACAAAAAGCACTGGGGAGCTTGGCAGAAACAAATTCAATCTGCACCTGGTGTTACACATTCGGGATCAAAGCAGAGGACTTGACTGCTATTGTGCCATAAATCCTGTTGATATCTACGCAAACGTGACTCCCACAGCACAGAGGCAAGGCCATAAACCTCCCTGCAGACATTTCTATTCATCATTCTGCTGCTGTTGGGGCTCAGTCAGACACCATGAAGTGATTATTCTGCAGCTGATTCTCGGGAGACCCCCACCAAGACGGTGAAGTCGGGTGGCTATCAGAGAAGCTGCACAGAATGGTCACAGTTGTTTTGTCAGTTGTTCTGTCACTCGAAAGAAAAAAATCCATATAACAGGTCAAACTTTAAAATAGCGTTACTTTTTTAAATCAACAACTGAGTAAGGAAAAGATGGTTTTTACCTTGCTGACATGTTTCAACCACGTCTCCAGTCTTCCTCAGAGCGTGATGACATGTCTTTCATCAGGTGACCGGCCTGACAGATCTCCCACTCCCTGCCGTCCAATAGTCTCTGTAGGATGGAATCCCAGGTGTTAGAGGGTGTAGGTCCCGGTTCATGGAATTGCTCACCCTGATCTCTGTGGCCTCCTTAATCCACCGTTTATATTGTTAGCCTCTGATGTTATGATCCTGTCCTTATCCCAGCCCATAATGTGGTTATTTCTTTTGCTGTGGTCCATGATAGCTGATTTTTAGTTTTCTTAAAATCAAGATAAAAACCATCTTTTCCTTACTCAGCTGTCAGTTTAAAAATAGTGCTATTCTAAAGTAAGAAACAACAAAATGAACATAATCTATCTACAAATAAAACTGTTTTACATAAAATGTAAAGAACCAAGGAAGTTAGTTTCTTTGAATAAATTGTTATCTTAAATGTCATCATACATTCAGCTACACTAAATGAATCATCCCACAGTTATGCTACATTCATGTCATATCAACATAACTGAGTTTCCAATCTGCAAACAACATTTAGGAAAGTATCCAACTTGAATTTGTTTGAATGATCCTATATCTGACTGGACACATAATAATATGTACTTACTTGAAAAAAAATATACATAGGTGTCTCCTGTTCACAGTAGTCTGCTGTTCAATATATATTATTTTGTTTTATTTTATTTAGCATTAATTTAATCAGGTTTGTCCCATTGAGATCAGAGATGTCCTTTAAGGGAGACCTGACCAAGAAGGCAGCAGCATAGTCACATTGAAAACAATAAACAATGGCTAAAATTAACAACATTAAAACTTGCTCACATATAACACTTGCACACAGACAAGATAGACATTAATGGCTGCAACCAGAAATTTAAATTCATTCAGTGTAACAAGGGCTTGAATTTGAAGTTGAGATTGTAATTTATTCCAAACTTTAGGTGCCGAAAATCTAAATACATTCATGCCCAGTTCAGATCATACTTTGGGGATGACATGTAAATCAAACCACACAGAATAGAAAAACTACACCATTTCTAGTCTTGTACAGTTGGACCATGCTCTATTACTGACAGTGTTTTGTAAAATGGTCTGACTGCATCTCATCATCATGCTGGTATAAGGGAAAATAAAAGTTCTGTCATGTTTGTATTTCTTTAAACCAATTCAGGCGTACTGGGTGGTGATAAGAACAGCATGCACTAGGGTTCACTTAAAATAGTGACAGAGTATTTGTTTTGGTGGAAGTGAGCACTGTTATTCAAAAGGATATTTCCTTTTTCCCCAAAACAAAAAGGCTGCTTCATCCCACAATCCAAACCATCAGCTAAAAGATGCTTCAGTGAATGTCGTACCAATACCTTCACACAAACATGTATCAAATAATGCGTCAAGGAAAAAACCTGTACATCTGTAAATCAGTAAGTGAATTCATGCAGCGAGCATTGCTCAAGAATACAACACTATTCTTGAGCAATGCTCGCCAAGTTCTATACACTTATAATTAGTCACTTTTCCATCCCATCTCTGTGATCCTTCAGGATCACATGTTCCTGAGGCAAGGAGGCTCAAACTGAAAACATGAGATGAGCCTCATGCAATTTGGTAGGTGTTACAGAAAATGATTGTGTCACGGTTTGGAATGTACCCTGGCTACGTTTTCTCCCCCTGCTGTGATCGGAAATGCACCTGTGGATTCCCGCCGGCATTGTTAATGAATGAGTGAGCGTTTACTAAAAGTTCTGAAACTGTTACCAGGTGTCTGTGCATTATAGCTTCGAGGTTAAAACAGTAGCCAAAGTTAGTTTTCCTTTTAGGGAACCAACTGGAGCTTCCTTAATGACAAACACTGGTTAACAATATAGCTGACGACTATACATTCTGTAATTAAACTATAAACAGAACTTTAATGCTGGACAAGATCAGAAAATATGGCTTAAACACCAAACTGGTGCTAGTGAGTCGGGAAGAACAGACTGGGGACAAAGGGTTGGAAGTGGTGTAGTGAACTTCCAGGGCACACCATGAGCACAGTCTTTCTCGAACCTTAGCCCCTCTGCACCGTCACTTCCATAAAGTTACCAAAGAAATAATTTTTAAAATGTCATCAGGGGTCTGCAGAACTGTTCATTATACATGCTAAGGTCTGGCATCAATGCCTACTCATTGCATTTCAGGGTGTTTATGAGCTTTATCTTCAATATTATTGAACAAAACCGACTCTACGTCGAATCCAAAGCTTTAAACACATTCAGACAAACATCTTCTATTTTAGTGGAGTGCACTACTGTGAGTGAGAACTTATTACTCCACCAAGGAGGCACAGCCTCAGCAGAGTTATGTGATGAACGTTGGTTTGTCTGTCTGTTTGTTAGCAACATTACTCATAAAGATTTCTGTATCATTGTGAGATAGCAGCACGACATCACAGTAACTATGACTACAAGTGAACAAAACGTCAGTTGCCTGCTGACGATCACATGGTTGTGATCCTACTACTACTACTACAGAAGGCTGGCATCCTTCAACATCTGCAAGAAGCTGCTACAGATCTTTTATCAGTCTGTAGTAGGGAGCGCCCTCATGTACGCAGTAGTGTGCTGGGGAAGCAGCTTGAAAAAGAAGGATGCTGCACCCCTGGACAAACTGGTGAGGAAGGCGGGCTCTGTTGTTGGCACAGAGCTGGACAGTCTAACATCAGTGGCAGAGCGACGGATATTGAACAGGCTCCTGTCCATCATAGACAATCCAAGTCATCCTCTGCACAGCAGCATCTCCAGACAGAGGAGCAGCTTTAGTGACAGACTGCTGTCATTGTCCTGCTCCACAGACAGACTGAAGAGATCGTTCCTCCCCCACGCCATCCGGCTCTTCAACACCAACCGGGGAGGGCGATAAAATGGACAAAATAACACAACAAAAACTCCGGACTCACTACTCACTACACACTAACACACGCACACACACGCACCTTACCACACACACACACACACACACACACACACACACACACACACACACACACACACACACACACACACACACACACATACGGGTACGGGTGGTATATGAGGACAGTTTTTCCATACCAGTTGAAACCATGGTTTATGGGGGCACACCTTTCCCTTTGTCTTAGAGACACGTAGGAGACAAAAACTTGTTCCAAAAAAATTTAGAAAAATTTCAGTCTATTTAGGATTCCAATAGAGTAAAAAACTGCAGAAATATAATGAGTTGAAATAGTACAGGATAATGGGGACGGGGCGGGAGGAGGCGTTTCCAGGCACAATGGTGACGTATGAGGACACCCATTGTTTACTGGGACATTACCCATACACACATACACAAATATTGCAAAATCCCTGAATATGAGGATCATGCTGGTTTAACTGGACATTACCCATACACACACACACACACATGACAAAATCCTTGGTTATGAAGACCAAGCTGGTTTAACTGGATATTACCTATACACACACATACACACATATGACAAAACCCTTGGCGATGAGGACCAAGCTGGTTTAACTGAACATTACCTATAAACACACATACACACATATGACAAAACCCTTGGCTATGAGGACCAAGCTGGTTTAACTGAACATTACCTATACACACACATACACACACATGACAAAACCCTTGGCTATGAGGACCAAGCTGGTTTAACTGAACATTACCTATAAACACACATACACACACGACAAAACCCTTGGCTATGAGGACCAAGCTGGTTTAACTGAACATTACCTATAAACACACATACACACACACATGACAAAACCCTTGGCTATGAGGACCAAGCTGGTTTAACTGGATATTACCTATATACACACATATGACAAAACCCTTGGTTGTGAGGACCATGCTGGTTTAACTGAGCATTACCCATAAACACATACACACACACACAAACACATACATGGCAAAATCCTTGATTATGAGGACCATGATAGTTTCACTGGACATTACCCATAAATTAGTGTTACATGGCAATCCATCAGTGAGAAAGTACCATAGTGCAAAAGTGACTAGAAAGGTATAATACCATCATTTTGAAAGGGTAAATGAACTGAGTATTTGATCTGAATAATGGAAATAGTTTCTATTGGCTCACTCACATCTGGATAGTGCGGGTGGTCGAGGGGGGAGGTGGGGCTGTGGGCCGGTGGGGCACCGTGTGGGTCAGCTATGGCCCATTCTGCTTCGCGGGCCTTGGGGCTCTGGCTGTGTCGGTGGGGGTCGCTCCGGGTTCCTGGGCTGGCTTTCCACCCAGTGGCTTCTGCGGGGGAGGGGGCGGTGTGGACCTCCTTGGGCTGGAGGAGACCGTTCCCTCCTTTTGGTGGAGGTTTTCATGCATGCTAGACCCACCACACCGACATCTACCAAAACTCAGAGTTTGTTCCTCCGGTCGCTGAGTTAGTGGAGGTTGCTGGGTTAGTGTCTGTGGATCTCACCCTGCTTCATCTATCCTTCCTGTGGTCTCCTCACGTCTTAATGATTGATCCTGTTTTCTGTTGTATCTGGTGTTTGTGAAGGGTCTTGGATTTGTAACTGGTTTCAAAGGTGTGAATTAAAGAGCACAAATAAATAGAATGCACCTTTTCTCTCAGAACACTGTCTATGCCTCTTTTTTGTCTGTCCTTTGTCTGTCCTGTGTTTGTTTTATGTTTCACTTGAGTGTGCACAGCCCTCAATGGCATAATGTAGGAAACAGCTTGAAATAAACATGATAGGTTAATTTGCCATGAGGGCAGGTGATGGTCACAGTCACATATAAGAAAAAAAAATGCATGAAGCTTAAGTAATGACACCATGGTTGGTTGGTGTCATTTTTGAGCGGACTTGCAGACAAAAAAAAAAATAGAAAAAAAAAGACAGAGATAGAGAAATTCAGAGATATATGGTATTGTCAATGGAACAAAAGTTGTAATTGCCATTTTAAGGATTTAAGATATTGGAATGCTCTTTCAATGTAACTTGGGTTATAAGGACATCACTTTGTCTAACTGAAGTTCACCTATACATACCTATCAGGTATGTGGAACTGTAAATGTACAATAACTCCTATGTTCAATAATCCATGATTCAACTGCAGTTACACTGTACATACATATACAAGAGTAAAATGTACATTTATATTTCATGCATAGATATTTTTATTTTATTATTTAGGTTTATATTCCTGTTAATATATTTTATACTCCATTACTTCTCTAAAGACTGAAAAGAATGGGAACAGCTGGAACAAGGAGCAACTTCCCCTCACTGATCAGCAAAGTATTTCTAGTGTTAATGCCTAAATTGGCCATTTCTTAAATCAATGTAATGCCCAGCAGTTGGAGTGTGAACTTTTTTTATTGTATTTTCCGATGTTTGCTTTTGTGCAAAAATGCTACAACCCTTTTGAAAATGCATAAAACAGAATTTATAAAACAAAGAACTAAAGGAGATGACACCTAATGTAAAATTGTCAAACGAAAAATAAAAAACTGCTCTTTTACTGTTTAAAAGAGAAAACCAGATAATTTTCTAGTATTATGCCATCTACACTATTGTTCTGATTAATTTAACGTAATCTTCAGTCAAAAAACTAAACAGATTTTGCTTCAAAAATAAAGACATTTCTAAGTGACCCCAAACTTTTAAAAAGTAATGTACAATTAGCTGCCAATTAGGTCTTTGCCAAACAGACTAAATTGAATTGAATTTTAGAATTGCCTAAAATAACGTGAATTTTATGTAAATACCTCAAACAAACAAACAAAGAAGCAACATGTTTTCCACAAGAAACAATCCAGCGTTTAACTAAACCAATACAGCAACAAACATTCTATCTTGGAATCAAACAATGGATACTCGGGCTGCACCTAACGACGTGTCAACGAGTCGTCTGAGCACGATACGTCATCAAAAGTGGAAGTGAGCACGCAATGCAACAGAAATTCCCTTCCGACCGGAGCGCGGAACACGGACGAACGTCGGCGTGGCATCTTGCATGTATTATGTATGCACAATGCAGCGCGGATGTCCGCGTTCTATCGTAAACATGGATGTCAGCGTTTACTATACAGCTGTATCTAAACGCGGACATCCGCGCTGCATCGTGCATACATAATACATGCACAATGCCGCGCCGACGTTCGTCCATGTTCCGCGCTCTGGTCGGAAGGGAATTTCTGTTGCATTGCACGCTCACTTCCGCTTTTGATGATGTATCGTGCTCAGACGACTCATCGACGCGTCGTTAGGTGCAGCCCTAATGGATACAACTCAAGTGTTAGCAGCTTAGCTTAGTGTTCACAGACTCAATGCCACTGAATGTCATTAAAATAAAAATAAAACTCTTCAACTTTTGCTGTCTGTATAAAAGTTACAGTACAACCAACAGTGCATACAACATAAAATGGGAGCAAAGACTAACTTAGCATAATTATTTCCCTGAGAAACTAAAATATTGACATTAATGTAAATAAACAAGAACAAAAAAATAGCTCGAGTGGGGTACAGGCCAGTTAGTGGTATCAGTTTACAACTGTACAGTTACAAACAAGTTGTGGTGCCTGTACGGTTATAAGACACTTTTCCTTTTAATCATCAGGCCTCTGTTCCTAACAAAATCTCGTATGTTTTGAACAGTTCTGTCTCTCAATGCAGCATGTTCAGCACGCTTACATTGCTCACACTCTAACTTTGATGCAAGGTGTCCCTTTGAAATGTGTGTTTTGAAGTGTTTCATAACAGCACTAACTTCATTCTTGCTCCATGGCTTTTTGACACATCTTCTTGATTTGACCTCTGCCAATAAAAAGAATAAGGTTAAACTTTACTGAAATAACTTCTGATTCCATATAATGGTCTCCCATTTGTGGCCTTGATGCCCCTTTGGAATTATTGTTTTCTCTAGCCACTGTGGCCTTGGCACCCTGCACAAATGCTTTAACTTGTTTAACTTTAACTTGTACTAATCAACTGTATTTTGCAAATATGTAGTAACTTGTGTTTATTCACTCAAGTTTAAGCATCTCAAAATTACAGAAATTAACAGATTGAGTTCTACCTTTCGAGCTGGTTACTTCACTCTGGATTGCCAACAGATTTTTTTGTCCTAGGGGAACCAGGAAATTCTTTTGTGAGAATGTCTTGTATAAACTTCAATTTATGAATTCTATTTTCAAAACAAAATTACACTATTCATAGTATACAGACAGAACATCAGTGGTACCAGAACTTGATCTTGTAATCATATGTGGATGCTAAAATATAGTCTTCAGTTGTCCGTTGCACTTTTTTCCCCAACATGACTAGCTGGCAAACTGATTAGTCTCCTCAGTCCCAGTTCATTCAACCACATGTGTCACGCTTGGCAAAAAATCTTTGACCCCTCTGCTACACACGTGATTTGTGGAATAACCCTCTGAACCATTACTACAACTTAAGTAGAATAGAAATTAAAAGCCTTACCTCTGGAAGTGCTGGCCTCATCCTGGGTAGATTCCATCCTTTTTCTTTTTTCTAAAGGAAAAAATAATTTTGCAAATTAGAGTCCGTCCAAGCTCAATGGTGTAGCATTTCCATTCGTTTAGTTTTTAGATGATCAAGTTGGGATGCGTGTGCTTTAAGTCCTTTTTGGAGACAAAAATTCAGGGTTTGAGTACGTAAGATTAGCACTAAAAGACTAGAAGTGAGAGCACTTTGCAGTAAATTTGCAGTTTAGTGGTGACTTAAGTGTACAGGCACAGATGTCAGTAAATAAAGACTGCAGCTTATCAAGATCAAGTCCCCTACGTTCTGGTAAAAGTAAAGGGGTTGGCCACCAGGGATGGGTATGGTTAAGATTTTAACAGTACGACTATGCTTACCGATGCCGTTTATCGATCTGCCACTTTGACATTACTCATCAGTTCTTTTTGTTAACTTTGTATACGATACAGTCACTGGATACTTTTTTAGGTACACATGTGCCACTCCTGACCGCTAAGAAAGAAAACTGAGGCTACAATTCACATGAGCTCAGCAGAAAGGGACAAAAGAAGATTAGAACCCACTGCCTGGTCTGATCAGTCTCCAGTTTTGCTGCCACATTGAGATGTTAGAGTCAGGTTCAGGCTGCTGCTGGTGGTGTAATGGTGTAGAGGATTATTTCTTGGGACACTTTTGGCCCCTCTCTCATGTGTCTGTCTTTCTCTTTTAACTAAACCAAATTTCTGGAAAAACCCTCTGAACCTTTACCACGGCTTTTAAAATGGAAATACCTTACCCTTTGATGCCTCGGTCTCATCCGTTGTCATTTCCATCCTTTTTCTTTTTCCTAAAATTTTTTTTAAAAAGTCAAAAACTTTCTGCTTCTTACATCTGAACTTTTCTTTTGAACAGCTATGCAAGTTAATATCTATCTATACACACACACACACACACACACACACACACACACACACACACATATATATATATATATATATAAAAGACACACACACACAAGAAATCGTCTGTTAGTATTTTTCTCTGCCAAATATTGGAATCGGCCTCCAACAATCCATCTCAGTCGGGCCCTACAATATAGAAGGGTATGTACTGGAAGATATTGAGTACATACCCTTTAGTCCAAGGGCACGATGTGACTTGTCAGCGCCGCCATCATCGGCGTCTCTACAGCGACCGCCATCATTGTCCCCATCACCATCATCGTTGTTGTCTCCACCGCCATCATCGTCTCCATCGCCATCATCATTGTCGTCTCCACCGTCGCCATCATTGTCTCCATCGCCATCATCGTCGTCTCCACCGCCGCCATCATCGTCTCCACCGCCATCGTTGTCATCTCCACCGCCATCGTTGTCTTCATCACTCTCATCATCTCTCTCACCCTCACCCAGCTCTGAGTCCAATTCACCTAAAAAAAAAAAGCATAATTGATTCAAAACGATTGTTATGGCAAGTTTAGACACTATACATGTTTTTATATTCAAGATTAATTTGTGACAACTTAAACAAAATTTTGATACATATTTACTTCTATACTGACAGTAAATAGAAACTTTGAGGTAGAAATGTATGCAGAATTCTACTTGTAGGGGGGTTGTAATTATTCATTGTGGATTTACTGATGATCTAGTGCCCTGGTAGTTGAGATAATGAGTTGTCATTTTGTCATGATTCATTGCACATGGGTTGGTCACTTTGGAAAAGTGAAACAAATACACACCAAGCAATACTCAGTGAGTATCTGCACAATTTGAGAATGGGTTTTGAAGGCCTATATAAAGGCCCAAAAAAGGCCACTATTGTTAGTCCAGTGAACAGCATCATGCCGCGTCTATCACATGAACAACGTCTCCGTGCACTGGGTATGGTGGAGGCCGGTTTGAGCTACAGTGATGTCGCCAGGCATATGGGCTGTTCCCAACCCACAATCAGAAGCCTGGTCCAAAGCATGCGCCGACGGATTGCTGCCTGCATCGAAGCAAAAGGAGGCCATACTCGGTATTGACTGTTGTGACTTTGTGTTTGGCAGGTGCAGTTTTCTTTTGTGAAATTCTTTATTTTGAAATCATTCTTGAAACTTTAGATTTTTGTTTCTGTATGCCAATATGCTAAACAAATGATTCATACCAAGAAAATCCAGTTTCGGGTTTCAAAATAAAAATTATGTTGAAAAATATGGTCTCAAAGTTTTTAATGACTGTCAGTGTATATTCTAGAAATCCTATAATTAGACATTCAATTTTTGAAAAATTAGCACCACATACCTTCAAGCTCAATCTCATGAAGAGACTTTCCCTGGAATTTTGCAAGAGATCCTTTCTCCATTGCCAGTAGAAGCTTTGACATTTTTGCCATTTCTATAGTTGCCTCCGGCAGCCGATAAAAGTCTCTGTGGACCCGAATATCATGTCCCAAAAAGTTGGCAAGTTGGTCCAGCTCATTATCCTTGAGGTTGAGAATTTGGGACAATGTTGCAACATGCTTGCGAAGATGTGTAGACCTGAGATACTGAGGATTCTTTGCACCACACATGCCTGCAAACTTCCTGATGCAGTCCTGTCCCCTGTAGTGACTAGTGGAGGAGCACTGTGGCCGTCCAAACAGGAAGGGATTATCTTTGTGCACATCACAGGTGTCTCTTTTGTCTACCAGAAGTGTTGCTGCACTGAGGACCTCAGGATTTAATAAAATCGCGACCTTTCTCCCTCTTTTGCCCATAATTTCAACCCTGCTGAAGTGCCTGGCTAGCGTTTGCTCAAATTGTGAGAGTCCAGCTGCTATGTCCTCATGAAGCTCAGTCTTGTCTCTTTTTTCAAAAGACTCAAGTGTCATTTTTGAGACTTCTCCTGCACGGCGTCTGTTGAAGAGAATTATTTGAGTAAGAGTCACTCTGGCTAGCTCTGCATACGACTGGGGAGACGTATGCTCCTTCAGGTTTTCAACAGCATCAGCTGATTTCTTCTCCAGGTACTGGTGCAAAAGCTGAACATCTTTTGTGAATGGCAAGGCAGATGGTTTATTAAACTTTGATTTGGTTAAAGAAGCAAGCGCTGTGTGGGAGACAAGTCCTGACCATTCTTTTGTGCAGAGCTGTGTGAATCGCTCTGCTGCTTTTATCATCTGTTCATCCTCTGCTGCAATGGCCCGACAGAGAATAATGTCACCAATCTTTCTGAGCGAATGTCCCAGTTTCAGAGCAAGGCTTGGTGTGCGATAACAGCTCTTCTCTTCATCATAACCAGCAATTGTTTATACAGCTGCAATGACTTTATAGAAATTTTTTGGTTTTGTAGCATCTTCAAAGCTAAAAATTGATTTTTCTTTTCTCAAAGTCAACAACAGTCTGCCCATTTCCCGAAGCTTTTGTCTCATATACTCAAATTTTGTTGGATCACTTCCATGCTTGTTGTAGAGAGACTGACTCAGTTGCAGTATGAGGAAATCATTTCGAACTACAGATGCTACTTCATCTTGCCTCATATTTTTAAGAACCTTCCACACTCCAGGGGAAATTGCTTGGGTGCATGTTGACTCTGCAATATCAGCCAAAGCTAAACATTTGGCTTTACCAATTGCTTCAGATTCTGATAATGTCTTTGAAGGGCACTTACGCGAGTGGCGCCACAGCTCTTTACGGACAAACATTCCTTTACAGTATGTACAGTGCACATACTTGTTTGTATTGAGAGAGCTGGCTGATTGTTTTGATCGTCTTTTTACTTTCAGTAGTCCATCATTACTTGCAAGAACTTGTTGATTGTGTTCATAATTACCTTTGTTCCGCAACTTTTCAAGTAACCTTTTTCTCTCTTTGGACTTCTTTGGGAGCAAAAACGCTTCAGCGATAGCCGGTTCTTCTTTTTCATGCTTTTTAAGGTGACGAGAAATTTTAGATTGAGGTGTCTTGCAAACATAACAGTAATTCTTTTTAGTGCAAGAAGATCCTTTTGGGGCTGGTGCAGTCTTAGTTGTCACACTAACATCAGAAAAAGAGTCTGCTGCAGTTGCTGGAAAGCTCTGGGTCTTGCTTGTGGTAGGATCATCATCAGAAGATTCGCAATCAGGTATGAGGTCTTCTTCAATGCCAAATTTGCCAGAGGTGGAGGCATCTCTGTCCTCCTGGTTCATGCAGTCAATGGGTTGTGGCACTGTCTTCTTCCTTTGCTTAGAAGACACCAAATCAGCTGCTCTAGCCTTACGATGTGGTAGGCTTGGATTAGTGTAATAGGAAGATGGATCGTCACTTTCGCTATTTGATGCAGGTACAACAGAGCTGGGACACCGGAGCTCTTCAGAGCTGGATTCATCACTACTGCATGATGTATGAGGCATGTAGTCCTTATCTGACCAACAGCCATCACTACTTTTTGGAGAGTCACAAACACAATCATCCTATACCGCAAAAGAATAATAAAATAAAGCTTTCTCTATATTCACTTGAAATGTGTACTTCTGTGTAAATTACAATCCAACACTAAAATGTCTACATCAGATTTCAAATAGAATTAACAATGAAATGAACATACCAATTTTGAATTCCTCTTGAAAAAGCAGGATTTGTGCCATGATTTTGAGCACACTAAAAGCACATTGAAATGAAAAATTAGCAAATAATGCTGATCCTGAAGTTTTCAAAATAATATAACTGTGAACTGTAAAAAAACATGTGACATAGATACTAACATTGACATGTTAAACCAAGCCATTTAAGACTGGAGATGGGTCCTCCTCTGCACTCTTCACAGTGTTCCAAAGAGCTGACAACTGCACAGGTAACTTTATGGAGGCACTAAGACAACAAAAATGTGTATCATAGGTTAAAAAAATGTAAATACATAACATAAAGATACAGCTGAAAACTGAACTGGACAAGGTCCAAGAATATAGTATATTGACCTCTAGGAGAAAAGCAAAAAGTTGGCTGCTGTGAAACTGTGAACCCTGCGAGTTTAAATTTGTACAACATACAAGGATTAAAATTTTTAAAAATGATGACTAAATAAATGATCATTGTCTCACAAACACATTCTCCTTGTGTACCACTTCTGGCCAATATTAGCTAAAAAAAAGATGTAGTAATGCAATCTGATTGTAAACACAGTATCCTGCAGTCTAATTTTTTCCTTAAATTAAATGATTAAGTTGTTAAAAGAAATGCATCAACACGTGATATTGGGCCAAGTTTGGAAACCTCAAATCTAACATATAACCAACTTGTGCGACCCATTGTGTTACTTAAGACATACAGGAAGATGTGTCCTCGTAATCCAGGACTGTGAGGTGCCCATCCCCCACCAAACAAACACACACACAACTCAGCTTTCTGAGTGTTTAAGAAGTGAGCTCCTGTCCTTACAAGACACTGTGTCCAGACAGTCCTGTACTCTGACAGGTATATTACACTATATGTAAGTGTGTGGACTTGTGAACACTTTCATCGGGTGAAAGAGAACACTATTATACCTACATGTGAAATCTTGAAATTACAAGAAGAACAAGCAACTTACATCGTCATCTTCAGGTGCAACAGAAGTTGCAGGGACTTCAGTCACGTGTTGACTTGTGGCACCACAGAGTTCCTGAAAATGAGTCATAAACAGGTACAAATTTGAGAAAATTATAAACTGAAATGATTCACTGACATGCCCAAAACAATGTGATATCCGTCTGGCCGAAACTTCAAGTAATAGTCACCAAAGAAAATAGAAACCAGGAGTAAAGAGCCTGTAATATCAATGTGAAAGCCTACCTGTTGTTCTTGTGCTGAGGTGGGCATTTCTTTCTCAGCCAGTGCCGCACATGGTTCTTTACAGCTGGTCTGCAACGAAACAGAGGAAATGTAAGACTTTCTCAAATGCCCACAAAAGTTTTGACAACATGCGTGAAGGTTTTTTAAAGTTCAGTCTGTTGTTTGCTCATTCAGAGGAACTCTCTGGCAATAGAAGAGGGGCTACAATAGAAGTCAGTGGCTGCAGTTGTCTTGTAAGGACAGGAGCTAGGTTGTTAACGTGACAGAAACTTTCCCATGCCTTTTCAAGGACCCATAATAACGTCTCTATGATCACTCACAATGTGAAAGTACACAACAGAACAGCATTATATAGATCTGCTTGTACACAAAATGGTAGACTTCACCTCAAATCCTTAATATTGTATGAAATTTAAACTGAAAAACTTATTCTCAATTAGATGGAATAGAATGAAATAGATATGTATAATCAAAGGCAGTCAATACATGTTTCATCAAAGCATGCCTCCCCATTAAAACGGTGAAATACTACTGTAACAACGGCAATACACAGAATAAAACTCTTGACTTCCACATAGCATTCGACTAAACTTAACAACTTTTCTGGCTGGGAAACCGTTTTTATCATTCCATGACCGTGAGAAACCTCAAATCTAACATACAACCAACTTGTGCGACCCATTGTGTTACTTAAGACATACAGGAAGATGTGTCCTCGTAATCCAGGACTGTGAGGTGCCCATCCCCCACCAAACAAACACACACACAACTCAGCTTTCTGAGTGTTTAAGAAGTGAGCTCCTGTCCTTACAAGACACTGTGTCCAGACAGTCCTGTACTCTGACAGGTATATTACACTATATGCAAGTGTGTGGACTTGTGAACACTTTCATCGGGTGAAAGAGAACACTATTATACCTACATGTGAAATCTTGAAATTACAAGAAGAACAAGCAACTTACATCGTCATCTTCAGGTGCAACAGAAGTTGCAGGGACTTCAGTCACGTGTTGACTTGTGGCACCACAGAGTTCCTGAAAATGAGTCATAAACAGGTACAAATTTGAGAAAATTATAAACTGAAATGATTCACTGACATGCCCAAAACAATGTGATATCCGTCTGGCCGAAACCTCAAGTAATAGTCACCAAAGAAAATAGAAACCAGGAGTAAAGAGCCTGTAATATCAATGTGAAAGCCTACCTGTTGTTCTTGTGCATAGGTGGGCATTTCTTTCTCAGCCAGTGCCGCACATGGTTCTTTACAGCTGGTCTGCAATTAAACAGAGGAAATGCACGTTTGTTTCGCTACTTCCTTGTCAATAAGGAAGGAAAACATGCGTAAGAAGTCATGTACTAGAACAGTTGTAACCTAACATTAATTTCTACAAATCTCAAAGATATCACAGTTGTGCAGATTTTACAATGACCCAGATGACCTATATTAGTCCTCAGCACACGTTTAAGTCTAACAATACTGTAAACTTGCACCTGTAAATAAAATATGATATTTAAGAAACATTAACATTAAAAATATATGATAACCTGAACTCACCATTGAGCGCCATGGCCAAGGGGAATCGCCATAGTTGTATGTTATTTCCTCGCCTGGCAATATTTCTCTTAATGCAAACAGGCACAAGTGTGGCCTTCCTTTTACCACAATTTTTTTCACTTTGCAGTTTGGATTTATGTGATCATCATTGACGAGTCGACCAAGCGATCCATCATCTTTCGACGCATCTATACTGTGAGACAAATAGACCAGACAAAAATCTAACTTTGCTTAGGATTAAATTAGTCAAAATGTCATGAGAGAAAAACCTTCACTGTAGTCCAACCTTAGTTTTATGTAAAACAACATTGAAAGCATTGTGATTAGACAGTTAGTCTTATCATTTAGCCTACCACAACTTATACAATGATAAGAGGGCAAAGAGTTAGTCCATAGGCCCTGACCCAAAATTTCCAGTATCAGTACCACTCACAGTGATCAATTCTTTTTGGTATCTATAATAACTAGCTATATGTCTCTATATTGCATTTTGATATGACAATCATTGCAGAATCACAGCTTAATATATGTTATCACTGGTTTAATGGACACAATGAACAGATCTGAGTGAAAAGTCCAATTTGATAGGATTATTCCTCATTCTGAAAAAATAAGAAGTGCCACACATCACCATCTGTCTTAGAAACTTTACAACACAGAATACTACAACAAACTCGAGTCTGAGTTTGTGGCAATGGTAACAAGATCATCTGTGACTAAAGCACAAAACAAAACAAAAAAAACAGACACACAAAAACAGAACAAGACACAAAATGACCAAAACAAATTATAAAAACAAGACACAAAATGACAAAGCTATACACAAAACCACAAAAACCAAATGCAAAATGACAGAAACGAGACACAGAAGGACAAAAACAAGACACAAAAAGACAAAAACAACACACAAAATGAATAGAAACGTGACGCAAAACAACAAAACAAGCCACAAAATGACAAAAACAAGACACAAAATAACAAAGCAAGACATATGACAAAAACAAGACACAAAACAAACAGAAACGTTATGTAAAATAACAAAACAGCAAAAAGAAGACAATATTACAAAGTCAGACAATTTTACAAAGCAAGACACAATAATCCAACACAAAATGACAAAAACAAGCCATAAAACTACAAAAACAACACTGGGGCTGCAACTAACGACGTGTCGACGAATCGTCTGAGCACGATACGTCATCAAAAGCGGAAATAAACACACAATGCAACAGAAATCTCCTTCTGACCGGAGCGCGGAACATGGACGGACATCGGCGCTGCATCGTGCATATATTATGTATGCACGATGCAGCACGGATGTCCGCATTTAGATACAGCTGTATAGTAAACGCTGACGTCCGCGCTTATGATAGATCATGGATGTCTGTGCTGCATCATGCGTACATAATATATGCACGATGCAGCGCCGATGTCCGTCCGTGTTCCGCGCTCCGGTCGGAAGGAGATTTCTGTTGCATTGCGTGTTTACTTCTGCTTTTGATGACATATCGTGCTCAGACGACTCGTCGACGTGTCATTAGTTGCGGCCCTAAACAACACAAAACAACAGAAACGAGACACAAAACAAAACTAAAAAAAGCACTCGCAGACCTCCGCCAGGCCTTCTCTCAATTGTACAGATGAGCAATCATTATCGGAGTTTGTTTGTCTGTCTGTCTGTCTGTCTGTCTGTTAACAACATAACTCAAAAAGTTATAGACGGATTTTCACCACGTTTTCAGAATGTCCGGAAGAGCAAAAGTAACTATCGATTAGATTTTGGCGGTGATCCGGATCACCGTCGGGATCCAAGATTTTTTTTGAAGGACTCTGTACAATTGAGAGATGGCCCATCTCTCATAGGTGCGCTGAGAGAGCAGCTCATCCACTCTTTGTTGAACCAGTGAATTAAAATCATCCATGGAGTAGCCGGGGGCTTGGATGAAGGTGTGCTCGCCTTTGCCACTCTCCAAATCCACAACTCGGTGCTTGATATCAACCACGTTAATGCTCAGGAGAATGCAGAACACTACGGACGGCACAGAACATAAAGATGAGATTATGTTCAGCGTTGTCGTGCGGCAATATTGCTTGTGAGGAGCCACTTCTTTCGCCAGTTTCGTCTCCACGCACTTTGATGCTCCTCTTGCCTTCCCGATCTCCATTTAACTGCAACTACACGCGCCGTTGGGAGCAAACCGCATCTGGCGCAGAGTGACGAATTTAGTGGCACACTATCTCTCCGTACGTGCGTATGTTTGTATGTCTGCAACGCGGCGCACAGTGGGTGTATGGTGACAGCGGCGGACGGACAAGCGCTGCGCATCTCCTGGCAGCCATCTCTCAATTGTACAGAGTCCTTCAAAAAAATCCTGGATCCAGACGGTGATCCGGATCACCGCCAAAATCTAATCAATTGTTACTTTTGCTCTTCCGGACATCCTGTAAAAAATTTGGTGAAAATCCGTCCATGACTTTTTGAGTTATGCTGTTAACAGACAAACAGACACACACACACAGATGGACAGACAGACAAACAAACTCCGGTGATTACATAATGTCCTGGCGGAGGTGAAAAAACAAGACAAAATTACAAAGCAAGACACAAAACACAAAAAGGCAAAAAAAGACACAAAAAGATAAGACAAAACGAACAGAAACGTGATGCAAAATAAAAAATGTCACAAAATGATAAAAACAAGACGCAAAA
The DNA here is from genome assembly GCF_021347895.1 of Acanthochromis polyacanthus. Lineage (NCBI taxonomy): Eukaryota > Metazoa > Chordata > Actinopteri > Pomacentridae > Acanthochromis > Acanthochromis polyacanthus. The sequence goes on along the minus strand of NC_067128.1, from coordinate 22,758,304 downwards.
TGACAAATAAAAGACACTAAATAAATACAAAACACAAAATGACAGTGACGAGACACAAAACAACAAAGCAAGACACAGAACGACAAAAACATGACAGAAAATGACAAAAACAATACACAAAATTGCAAAGCAAGACAACATTAAAAAGCAAGACTGAAGGTGCGTGTCCACTAGATGCAATTTTCCTGCATGGCAACGCACCGCATCATAAAAAAATAAATAAAAATAATCGCACGGCTGGCAGGCGGTCACGAGCGGACCACAACATTGTCACATGACCGAGCTTTCAGCTTGACAGTCTGGCAGATGAGTCGGATAAACACAGAGCCGCTGTGTTTATCTGACATGCCTGCCAGACCATCAAGCTGAAAGCTCGGTCACATGACCACATAGCTGCCTACTGTTGCTGGAGTGCTGTCATGTGACAATGTTGTGGTCCAATCGCCATTCGTGCGATTTTCAGATGTGGTGCGTTGCTGTTCAGGATAACTGCATCTAGTGGACACGCACTTATAAAAAGACAAAACAAGACACAAAACAACAAAAACTAGATGCAAAATTACAAAGCAAGACACAAAGAGACAAAAAGGAGATACAAAACCACAAAAACAAGTGACAAAACAAACAGAAATGAGACACACAATAAATAAGACACAAAATGACAAAACAAGACACAAAACGAACAGAAACGTGACGCAAAATAAAAAAAAGACACGTCTTTTAAGACGACATTTTGAAGAGAAATACATTTTGATAAATTAACAAGCAGCAAACTTACCAATAGTGCTGCCCGTTCCAGATAAAATCAAATAAATAGTGGTTGTTCTTGTCATCCAGACCTTTACTTGGAGACAAAATTCCACGGTACTCCACCACAAAACTTTTTGGTTCAATGTACTGCTGTGTAAACACACCTCTCCCTGACGAGAAGAATGAAAACAATAACCTGAGCTCAGCTACTAGTTAGGTAGCAAACACTGTTTATGAGATACTATAAAGACTATAAAGAACAACTTATAAGCATCTTTAAAATACAGAGTTAGTCAGTGCTCTGGCGCTGTCTACTGCAGGTAGTGCAGATACTGGGCATAAGTACTCACTTCAAATAAAAACTATCACATTAAACTAGAGATACTTTAATGCAATTATGTTGAACACCTACCTTTAAATGTGCTGATGAATTTTCCCTCTAGGAAGGGTTTGTCTCGTCCTTGTACAATGTAATCCACAGCTTCCTGATCAGGGCTCTTCCTCCTCCTCCTCCTCCTCTCTGTCATCTCTGCTGAAATAATGTTCAGACAACAACATTACATTTCTGTCAGGATATTTATAAACGTCATAAATGTCACATGCCTGTCCTCTGGACAACTATCAACCAACATATAAATCAAGCCAAACCATATCAATTGTTCTGTCTTCACATTTAACATGTTCATAGAAATAAAACAATAAATAATTGATGTTATGAATTAATAAACCATTCTATAAAAACCTTGAAAATATAGATATGACTAAAACTGAAATGTGGCTTCTTTAAATGGAATTACAACTGAGATTTCGGATTCAGAGCATGAGAAAAAATTAACAAAAAAACATTATCATACAGCTCTGCAGAGGTGGCTAGTAACGAGTTACATTTACTTGAGTATTTTTTTTTTGATAAATTGTACTTTTATGAGTAAATTTAAAGCAAAAATACTTTTTACTTTTACTTGAGTATGTTTGTGGATATGAAACGCAACCCTTACTCCGCTACATTGCACTTCACATTGCAGCCCCAGCGTACAGTAATGACTAGAAAAACATTATGTTTAAAATGACAGGAAGCTGCAAAGAACATGAAGAGCAACATAATCAAAAAGCTGAGCACTGTGAACCACGTTGCTACAACAACAGACTGCTGGTCTGCCAGACAACGCAGCTACCTTGGAGTTACCTGTCACTGGATAGACAACACCTCACTGGAGAGGCACTCTGCTGCATTGGCATGTAGACCTGTTAAGGGCCCACACACATTTGATGTCCTTGCTGCAGCAATAGAGGACATACATTCAGAGCACCACATCCGGGAAAAAGTGACCAGGACGACAACAGACAGTGGCTCAAACTTCTTGAAGGCCTTTCGGCTATACGAAAGATGAAGAAGCCACTGATGTGCAGGAGGAGGAGAGAGATTCTGACCTTGATGATGCAACAGAAGATGAGAGTGAGTTAGAGGTGGAGTTTCAAGATGCATCTGCCATTTTGGAGGACAACACAGGTCTTGAGTACCAGCTTCCAAGGCACCAAAAGTGTGCATGCCATCTCCTCAATCTCATATCAACTGTTGATGCTACTGCTGCAGGAACTGCCAATGAAACATACAAGCGGCTGTCGCGGTCTGCTTTTGCAAAATGTTATGCTCTGTGGAATAAGACCAGTAGGTCAACCATGGCTTATGAAACAGTGGAGAACAAATGCAAATTGCAGTTCCTCTGACCCAATCCGACCTGTTGGAGCTCCTTGTTCCTGGCAGTTGAACGTGTTGTGCGCATCCAGAAAGAGCAAGGAGAACAAGCAATCCACAACGTCTGCACAGCATTAAAGATCAAGATGTAAGTAAAGAAAAAAAAGTTTTTTGAAGAATAAATACATGTAGGCCTTGCTGATTAATGGTGAATCATGTTTACTGTTAAATTTTATTTTGCTGTTATAATTGTATTTAACATGGACAGTGCACAATGAAAACACTGTACTATATAAAGCTCCAACTAATTTTTATCCATAAATCTCTTATAGGTTCAATCCTTCTGAAATGGGATTTCTGGCTGAGTACACTGCTGTCATGAAGCCTGTTGCCATGGCCCTGAACATCCTCCGTGCATATGGGCTTCCGTCTGCCAACACTTTACCAGTTGCAGGGCAAGCTGAAAAGACTCCTGGAATCCTGCAAATTGTGCAGACCTCTCGTTGAGGCCCTGCAGAGTGGGATCCAGAAACGTTTTGGAGAGGTCATGAAAGAGCCGGAGCTGATTGCTGCAGCAATACTTCTGCCATGATTCAGAACATCCTGGACAACAGATGATGGCATCATAAAAGCTGGTAAATATACAGGATGGCAGTTTTGGGAGCTTTAAATTTCATCACCAGCAACTTGGTAGCCTGTACAGTAGATTGGTAAGAATAATGTGCAGAACTAATTCTTTTGAAAACAATTTATCTTGCCACAGGCCTTGACTACATTGAAAAATCATCAAGACACTGACTTGGATGCCAATGTCAACACAAGCACCAGCCAGTCTGATGAAGAGGACTTCTTTGCAACAACAGAATCAGGAAAATAAGCAGGAGAGTTAGATATCATGCCCAACAAATGGAGGTATAGGACTTTTGCATTAATTTCCTCACATTAAGAAGCCGTCACTCAAAGTCAACACGGGTCTTCCTGCGTCTGCATCCTGTGAGAAACTATAGCCATGCAGGACTCCTCTTCACTGCTAAAAGATCACAGCTCCACTGCAAGAACCTTGAAAGTCAACTACTGTTGAAGCTCAACAGTCACTTCACTCAATGAACATGCAGAAAACTCATTTTCACTGAACACACATTCTGTCTCTCTCTCTGTCTGTATGCTTTCTCTGTCTCTCTCTCTGTGTCTGTCCGTCTGTCAGCCTCTGTCTGTCTACTTTCTCTCTGTCTGTGTGTCTGCTTTGTCTGTCTCTCAGTCAGTCTGTCTACTCTCTCTCTCTCTTATTTGGACAAAGACACCTGTTATATGTAAAGACTGCCTTGTTATAAATATAGTCTACCTGGTTAGCCCTGATGTGCCATTTGGAGGGCAGGTTAAAGGTTAATGTATCTTTTCACTGCAAGTTTGCAGGGTTGTAAGCTTTGTTTTGGTTTTATGTTGTGGAAAATAAATTGGATGTTTCTGTTACTTGAGTAGTGTTTTTCACCAAGTACTTTTTTTACTCTTACTCAAGTAATTTTTTAAATGAATACTTTTTACTTCTACTTGAGTCATATTTTTCTCAACAGTACTCTTACTTGAGTACAAATTTTGGCTACGCTACTCTACCCACCTCTGCAGCTCTGACACCGTTTAGTAGAAATGCTAACAACATGTTCTTTAAGCTGCAGTCAATTCCAGCCATTTTAAGTAAAAAAAAAAATCGCTAATATTCTATTTGTAAATAAAAAATATGACGAGAAATACAGGGAATATTGGACGCGCATTGCAAGGTGCATTTCCTTGAAAACGACCTATTCATGGATTTTATACCGACTTCAAGACATGTTTTGGGCAAAATATTTTACTGGCTTGTGTCATCTGGATGTCCAAGGTTGGATTATGGCCGTTTTTTGTGGAATATTTCCATCTGTGTGTAATAATGAACCCGGAAATGTGAGTCGCGCTGTGTGCGTTAAAGCCGTGTACAGAGAACGGATGGATGGATATTCGTTGTTTGTCGGACAAATGTGTTTATATTACCCGCTGTGGTAATCACATCTGAAAGTGGTTTATACAGGCGGATTCATGAGAATCTAAGCTTTCCATCGGCGTATAGTGTTTTGTGAAATCGCGTTTGCAGCCTTCGGACATTCTTTAAATTTCTATGCAAATTAGTAAGTGTATCGCCGGCGGTACACTGAAGTTTAACGGGTTAACTGTCCTGACGACACCGTCTATAATAAACACGCACAGAATATCGCCATTCAAAGTTCAATGCTGCTGCAGCTCCGCCGGTACGTGCATCAGTGTCGGCCCGTGTTTTGCAAAGTTGGTTTTACAAACCAACCGCATTAAAATATCCCCCAGACCATTTTGCTATACAAAAAATATCTAACAGCGTCGCCCGTTAATTCACGTAGTTATCCAAAATTAGTTTACGACGGATACAAAGCGGAAGCAGAGACGAACGGAGCAGCCGCTTTCTCCCAGCTGCAGCTTATTACCTAGCTAACCCCGACGTCTGGCCCTGCTTCGTTTTCCAAACCAGCCGCAGTGTATCCTGATACATTCAGACACATCCAGATACGTTAAAAAAAAAAAAAAAAGTATGTAATAGTGGCACTTACCTGTATATTAACTTGACGTTTTGCATGTATACCGTTCATATGCCAGTCGATTCAGTCAGACTTGCTGTCTACCTTTAACTACTACTACTTCTTCTTCTTCTTCTTCTTCTTCTGTTAATTTCCGGCAGTGGAGACGCTTCTAGGCGTATAACCTTTAACTTTTGGCCATCCGGTTCAGCCAATCACAGATTAGAACCCACAGGAAGTTGACTGACATTTACGCTCAGCCAATCACGGCTCAGAACTGGTGGATTGACGTGAGGCTCAGCCAATCACAGCGCAGGAAGTTGTCAGCCAATCCATATGAGCCATTTTGTGTGTGAACGGCGGGAAACCGTGTGTGGAAGCGCCGGCGGATTTGTGTGTCGGAGCACACACAACGACACACAAAATTTCAGGTTTATCGGGTTGTGAGGACATGACGAGAAAAAGAGAGAGGAGGTTACTGGGAGCCTCCTGAGTGCCGCTACAGTCTTTGAATTATGAGGACACCGGGGGTGTCCTCATAATCCCCTACTGTGCTCATAATGTCGGTATGTAAACCGATAAAATGTCTTCATAATCTGGAAGAACCAACACACACACACACACACCCACACACACACACACACACACACACACACACACATGTTTGGACTTCTATCTTAGTGAGGACATCCATAGGCGTAATGCATTTCCTAGAGCCTTACCCTAACCTTAACCATCACAACTGATTGCCTAAACCTAATCCTTACCCTAACCCTAACCAAACCTCAATTCATACCTGTTCTCCAAAAACAAGTCTTCACCCTCAAACATGGCTGTTTCAAAGTGAAGACCGGCCAAAATGTCCTCACTTTGTAAAAATGTCCTCACTTTGATAGTTAAATGCAGAAAATGGTACTCACCATGTAGCAAATACAAGAACACACACACCCACACACACACACACACACACACACACTTGCTGGACTAAAGTGTGAAAAACAGACTGATGCAGACAGTAACACACTGTCATTTTGCACAACTGCACTACTGCACTGTTGAACTGCCAGATGTTTATATCTTATTATAGTTTTATATGTAACTTGCATTCTCTCATGTTCTTGTCAGAGATCCCTTCTCATCCCCTGTCTTTCCCATCTGGCATCCCAAATACCTTTTTCCCCATCTCTCTCCCTCTCATGCTCCGGTCTCCCATCCGCTCCTCTGCCCTGTCTGTCTTGCTGTCTCCCATCCGCTCCTCTGCCCTGTCTGTCTTGCTGTCTCCCATCCGCTCCTCTGCCCTGTCTGTCTTGCTGTCTCCCATCCGCTCCTCTGCCCTGTCTGTCTTGCTGTCTCCCATCCGCTCCTCTGCCCTGTCTCTCCCCCTGCAGCTCAGTGCCTGAGTGGAGTCTAGCTTCCCAGCTGACTCCACTCAGGCAATCAACCACCTCTACGGCTCCCGGACAGCTGACGATCATCGACCTGATTACACACCTCTGCAATAAGAACCGGCTCATCCTTCCACTCCCTGCCAGATTGTTGAACCAAGACACCACAGTCAGTTCACTCTCTAGTCCTCTGTAAAGACCTGTTTAAGTTTGCTTTCACTTACTTTGTTTTCTCCTGCTCCTCACACAGTTCAGCTATCTGGGATCCCCCGCCATCCTCCTTCCCCTCCGGCTCCCCCCAGACCATTCATCACCGGTTTTTCCCTGCCTGGACCTCCCCGTTCCTGCCTGGACCCCCATTCCTGCCTGGACCCCTTCTGTCCCTGCCTGGACCCCCCCGTTTCTGGCCAAACCCTCCCACTACACCAGTCACTCCTGCACCCTGGATTTCCCTCCACCGTGCCATCATCCCCCCCCCCCCCCCAAACAATAAAACTCCTCCTCAGTTCCACCAGCCTTGGTAGAGTGGCTCTCTGCTCGGGTCCAACCCGCTCGTTGTGACAGTTCTTTACCTTTCATGCTGCTGGAACTGTGAATTTCTCTTTGGAGATTAATAAAGTATCTATCTATCTACTAATCGACCACTGCGGACTTATTGAAACTTATCTGTCGGAAATGATACAAGGAACAACTGATTAAATTTTGGGGTGTTTTTGAGTCCCATCAATTCCCACTGCCTGCTACATATTTAGTTCACATGATTTGGTATCCGTACATAATGTACACATGGAGGGTGTAAGGTAGGGGGTTGGGGGGTGGGGTTGACTTTTCACACTTGAACTGGTTTTTAGAGAAAAAGGACCTTACACAAACAAAACTATACAGTATATACTTTATTTGAATCAGGGTTCATACAGCTTTTATAAAGGTAAAATCAAAGCGCATCACAGGCACTGAACACTGTCAAAATCCTACATGTCAAACTCCATGCAGAGCAGCATGACTACACCTTCTCTCTTGTGTTGCTTAACTGTACAGTGGATGTGTTTACCACACATCTGCCAGCAATGCCCTCAACAGGTATTTGAACATTAACATTTTGATAACTTAAGTGGGATTTTATTAACTCAATCATGCCAGATGGAATAGCCTTCACAATAGTAACAAATTCTCTGTATTTGACTGGAAAGGCTTTAGCCTTTAGGAAGTTTTCATAGCTATAAAGACTTCCATTATCATCAAATAAGGGTGTCACAAAGATTATGTCCCTCCCAATCCAGCTCTCATTACATACACTTTTGTTTTTAATAGTAATTTGCCCATTGTGCCAAAGTATTTCTTTATGTGGAGAAAAGTTGTGAACATAACACAATTTCCGAGAAAGTAATGCCTGCTGATAATACTTTGAGAGTTTCAGTGGCAATTTAGAAACTGAGAAGTTGCAGCTCATGAGAAATTTTAAGCCTCCTACTTTTTAAAATACATTGTGTGGAATAAAATTCCAGAGTGATTCTTGTAGCTCCCAACATTTTTAAGCCATTTAAATTTGAAAGCAGAATTTAAGTGAAAATTTTTTTAAACTTCTAAACCTCCTTCTGCTGCCTGGAGAAGTCTGCTTTTTTTTTTTTGACTGTGGCCACACAAAGCAGGCCTGGAGAAGTCTGCTACTTTCAGAAATGCTGCGTCACTGACGTCATCACATTAGAGTTGCTCGTCCAATCGCAAGAACCGCGCGATAAACGAACGGACAAAGAAGTGGTCTTTGTTACGTGAGTTTCTACAATGGCGGCCCGGTATCGCCAGTCTCACTACAGGCTCCTCGTATGGTTTCAGTCAGACCCGCGACAGACACTGAGAAGAAACTGTTGAGCGTTATCAGCAGGCTGTCTGCCAGAGAGTACCGCTGGCGGAGAAGCTGGAGCACAGGCTGGAGCGGTGTCTGAGCTGCAGGAGAGGATGTCCGCCATGGAAGCCCAAATAAACACTTTCTCCAGCGCGAGGGCAGCAAGGAAATTCAGCGGAAAAGAGGAGAGCACAGTCCTAAAATTGTGGTAAGGATATATTCCATTTGTAGGATATTTTTTATTGAGTTTTGGTACAATTTTCTGAATTGGTAACATTAAGCAGTGATATGTCGTCCTCCATCTTCTCCAAGCTAATAACGGCTTCATTTTACTCTTTTCCAGCTGCTTGTAAAACCCATTTCGAGACTCGAATTTCCGCTATAGTCAACCCGACATGGCGATTTAGTCATCTGCCCGGAGTCGGCAGAGAAGAAAGAGAGTAAGAGATATTACTTTGATTCATTTGATTACAGTTTCATTCATGGGAGTGTGTGTTTTATATAAAATGTGGTTAGAATAGTATTGCTGGTCTATTATTATTATTATTATTACTATTACTATTATTATTTTTCTGTTACATTAGTAAATGTATTGATTTCTTGTACTGATTGTGTTCACAGCTGCTGGATGCCAGGAAGACGGTCCTTGCTCCAGACAAAGAAGAGTTCTGGAATGGCATCACAGCGGACATGATGTCGGATGAGGAGGACGGCAGTATAGATGGCTGTAGGATTTCTGATATATGTTTTGATATATGTTTGTAAGGGTTTTCTCCACCAATTATAACCGTAAGATTATAATAATGTTTCTCCACCAATATTTATGTAGTTTGCTCAAATGGGGTTAGGGTTTTTATACAGAATGATTATATAGTCTACCTGATATTCGACCAGCGAAGTATTTAGATTAGACAAATATAATAATTAGCCTTTGAAACACTTCTTGTTGTGCTGTCAAGAAGAGCTTCAGGGATTATAAGGGGAATTATTTAGCTTGAGAGGTTAGGTATAAAATTGAGGTAGCTGGAATCTGTACAAGTTAAGGACCAAAATGTGAACAACAAAACAATTGAGGCACTGAACTTATATTTATGTACATTTATTAAACTAAGCTAAACAATAACAACAACAATAACACACATTAAGACGAACAACAACAACACAAAACAAATAAGATGGTGAGATGTGAATGATGGGAAAAGGGAAGGAAGAGAACACAATATTTCAGCGCAACACTAGGATTAATAATACACTTGAAATATGGAGTTCTGAGGGAAAAGGGATAAATAGACCACACCTGAAAGCAGCCGTGAATTTGATAGCAGGCTAATTTGTTAGCCTGTAAATATTATCTTTGAAAAGATAATTTGAGAAAGTTGCACCAAGTTCCAGTGACTGAAAGGTACTTGCATGCTGAGATGATGATGATGATGATTCTGCCTTGGTGGATGGTCCATTCGGTCTTGGTTGATGTGGGTCGGAACAACGGTGGACAGAGTGGAGCCTCAGAGTGATGGATAGCAAGTCGACTTCAAAATTCACGAGAACTCAGGAGAACTCAGGAGAACTCAGGAGAAACTCAGGAGAACTCAAAATGGTGCTTTCAGATGTGGCCTTTTAAAGTGTGGCCTTTTAAAGTGTGCCTCTGCATATCATTAACAAGCAGGGGTCTGGTACATCCCCTGTCAGGGAAGGCTGAGGTCCAGAGGTCCCTCACAGAGTTACATTTTCAGGAAATTTCTGTAACTTTCCGAAATATTAAAATTTGTTGAACATGGTTTATCTAGGAGCATTACTAATAGATAGCTGATTAAAATGGTACCAAACATGCTCATATGTGATCAGCAGACATGTTAAAATTATGACATTGATACTAATCAGGAGGAATAAAATATTAAAAGTAAGGCAAGAGGTAGATTAATCACGGTCATTGAAAAGTTCATTTGTTTGGTGAAATGGATGTACATAAAAGGAGTTTTGTCCAGAATTGGGAGATGATTGTCTTTGTTAGTTTTGAGGTGAGCCCAGAGTTCCTTTGTCTGTGCATGGAATGTCTTTGAAGTGGTCCTCCAGGTTTCTGAGCTTCCTCTCTTCTGTGGTTCAGGAATCAGTCAGAATTTTTATTGCCATCAATTTGGTTCTTTGGAGGCTTGGTGGTACTTGGGTGTTTTGAGCCAGTCTCTTGCTAAGACAGGTCCAATACACATCCTGGAGGTCTGTAGTGGGGGAATCCTTTAAAGTCAGCTCTCGGCCTCGCTTCCTGCTGACTTGGTGCTTCACACCCCCATGCCAGACATGTCCCACATCTGGCGTGGTGTCCTGGTGTCCCTCTTGCTTCGCTGATCAAAAGGGGAGCTCGTCTCCATCCTGTGGCTGCCGAGGTGCTAAATCTGTTCTTGTCCTGTTTCACTGTATAATGATGGCTGGTGGATCCTACATGGTGTACATGGATGGATTGTGCGGCCTTCATCCTTCCGCAGCCAGGAGCTTTCCAACTTGTGTGCTGCCCTACAGGCCAGGCTGGAAGCTGATGGAAGGTACACAGCTCTTCATCAGAGACGTTTTTACAATGGACAGCCGTGTGAAAGACTGAAGCCATTGAAATACGACAGGGCAGCAGCCAGGAAACATTTTATTCCAGAGCTGATGCCTGAGACCAGCCCGGAGTGACAGATCAACTATGTTTTAGTTTTTGTTTTGAAATGTATAATTTTTTTTGAAACTTTGAACAATTCTATTTCATTTTTTTTCATTTTATTTTTTTGTATTTTTTTAAAAGAACAGTTTATTTTAATTTTGATTTCAGATTACTGAAACTGTAGACTGTTCAATAAAGCACTTGTTTTTCAACAAGTCTCAAAATGTCATTTTTTAGCCCATTGGTTAACAACGACAAATATGCAGGTTAACTAAGTAGACACTTTTACATGACCCATATTTATTAACGCCTTATTAAAATATTAATAATAATAAGCATTATTATTATTGTGTGTGAGGAGGTGGGGGAATGGGGGGGGGGGGGGATTTCATGGCCCAGGGGTTGAGAAATAGCAAAACATCTTTCAACCAATCATGACACAGTTTTTTTCTGTTGCCATGTCTTGTTTCATCCAATCACTGACCCGAGTCACGCTAGACAGGAAGGCTGGATGCTAATTAGTTTTCACACCTCTGCCATGCCCCAGGTGCAAAGTCTCACTCCCTCCCCCTTACCCCCTGGTGTGAAGTAGAACCCCCCCCCCCCCCCCCCCATGACATCTTGGCAATAGTGTCAGCCATTGTAATATTGTAAATTGTACAACAACTAGTCTCAGAAAACATTGTGATGTCTGCTTTTAAATCATCAAATAGTTTGAATTCAAGGAAAACTAAAAATATCCTGTAAAATGTGTTGCATTAAACCACATTTACACCAACAGCAATTTACGAGATTCTGGTTGGCTTTATTTACTTCTGTGTGAATGTTTTAAGTCACCCCACCCAGTCGTGCTAATGGCTTCCTTCAGGAATGTTATGATCACACAGAGGAACCCAACAAAAGAACATGCTAACAACTTAATGGCAAAAGACATTTGAATCGCTTAATGCATGCCTTTAATCAAGTGCAACACTTTGATTTGTAAACCACAAACTGGCCTGTATGGCATCTTTTTATCGCATGTTTTTATTACATTTGGGCATGCACTGGCCAGTAAATAGTCAAGTCATGATTAACATGATTTAATGACTGAACCTTTTTGTGTATTCTACAAGATGTTGAGGTAGTATTATGCAACATATTTGTGTCTGCTCTATCAACAGCAAACTGCTCGTGATGACTCGACAAATACGAAATGTACAACGTGCCCTGTCTTGTTTGGATTTCAGAAAATGACTAACCAAACAACAAATTTCAAACCATAATGTCGGGGCTAGGTTCAGCAGCCCGTATTCGGGCCGTTTTGAGATGTGCATAAGCATTTTTCAAAACTGACCGAAGCTGCAAACTCGATGATAGAAACACTATACACCCATGGAAAGCTTAGATTCTCATGAATCCGCCGGTATAAACCAGATGAAAATATTCCACAAGAAACGGCCATAATCCAAGCTTGGGCATCCAGATAAAACTCGCCAGTAAAATATTTTGTCCAAAACATGTCTTGAAATCAGTAAAGAATCCACAAATAGCTCGTCTTCGTGCACGTGCACGTCGCGATGTGTGTCCCATACTCTCTGTATATCTCTTCATATCTTTATGTAAGTTTATGTAGAAATTTTTTTTAGTGAACTATTGCTCTCAAAATGGCCGCTGAACTCTAGCCTTTTGATTGACACCTCATTTCAACCAATCAAGTGACTTTGGTCAGCCTTCCAGGGCTAAACAGCCAACCGTTGACGACAGTGACAAATTTGGACGGGACTTCTTAGTAACGGCTGAGCAAATCACATCGGAGGAAACTTTTGACTGACAGGTCTTGTAGCCAATGAGCTGCTGAATAGCAGGCTATAAAAACACAGGCTCTTTCCAGCAGGGCAGTGTGAAGTTTCACACCTGTGCTTCTCTCCTTCTCTGAACCTCCAGCAGCGCCCATCAGCCTGTGTAACTGGTCCACACTGTAGCTGTTCTTGAGTGTTTTTTTTTTTGAGTTGTTTATGAGTTTTTGGAGTTAAAATAATGTCAAAACGGACTAAAAAACGAAAATATACCATTGTGCCAAGGGTGTGCAAAGGGTGTACAAAATTGACAACGCCTGGGCATAGCCCTACAAAAACGTGTGAAACACTCATTTCTTGTAGTATTGCTATGAAATTTTGACCTGAACTAGGTAAGACCCCAGGTTGTTGCCTTTTTGTGTTTTCAAGCTCTCACAGTGCTGCCACACTTATTTTCAGGTGTTTTATTAGGGAAACAATTTAGGCGGGAAAAAAAAATCATCCTAATTCAGTGTGTTCCAACATAAAATACTTTGTGCCAGTAGCACTTAGAATAATTCTGACTGCACTGGGTGAAAATTCAGTTTGTCAGCTTTCAAATGAGACCAGAACCATGTATGTACTCCAAACAGTTCAAGAACAGCATTCAATTTTCTTTGGGTATATCTTCAGTAGAAATTTCAGGCGGAAATTGACTGAACCTTATAGGGTGACATCTGTTGAAATAAAAATTGTGAACTGCCTGTTGAGGGCAACTAAAATGAAATGGGCCACATTTTTAATGTACTCTTTTACCTTAATGTGAAACAGTTCGGCAGAGCATAAATAGCATTGCAGCAATGTGACGGTACTAATTTATATTCAGGAGATCCAGTTTGAGTAATAAATCCATGACAAAGACCCCAAAGCACTTCCTAAGGGCAAACAGGGTTTTACAATTCTTTAAAGCTATTTTGACTGTAAGAAGCTACGTGATGAAGAGAGTACAGCATGTAGAGACCAACACAGACCTCAAGGCAAGTGAATATTGGATTTGGATGTGGCAGCTGGCCAGAAACACAGCTTAAAACACAGAAAAGCACTCACACGGTGTAGTATTCCGCCAAGGATGTTCAGTCGTATGATTTCCATCCATCCATCTATCCATCCAACCATCCATTTTTTTCTTCATCCGGGGCCAAGTTGTGGAAGCAGCAGACAAAGCAGGTAATTCCAGATGATCCTCACCCCCAGCAACTCTTTCCAGCTCTTCCTGGGAGATCCCAAGATGTTCCCATGTCAGACGAGATATGTCTACCTTATAGGCAGGTGTCCTTAATACAAATTTTTTTCTCCGGTGAAGTGGTATCAAGATGGAAGTCAAAAGAGTTGAGATATCTGCTCTCCTTTGTGCTGAACATCAGCCGGATGACCGTCCACAGAGTTGCGGAGAGGCTAAAGAATGGTGAAGATCTTTCAGGTCTTCACCATTCTTGAAAGATCACTGAAAGATCTTCACCATTCTTGAGCCTCTCCGCGACTCTGTGGACGGTCATCCGGCTGATGTTCAGCTGCTTGGCTCTGTCAGACTTGTTGTGGCCAGCATGAAGGAGAGCAGATATCTCAACTCTTTTGACTTCCATCTTGATAGAACTTCACCGGAAAACAAATTTGTGTTAATGACACCTGCCTATAAGGTAGAATTTTCAGTTTGTTTAATGGAATTTTTCACTCCGACATGTAAACGTCTCTAAAGATCATGAAACCGTGTAACAGAACTTTTGCAAAGCCCGGTATGTGGCTACTTAAACCACAAATTTAAATACAGTCCTGACAGGTGAAGCCGTCATCATCATAGATGCCGTACTCACTGCAGATAAAGTCAGTGGATTGTTACTAAAATCACTGATCATCATTATTTTTAGGCAGATGCATCCTTTTCACATAAATGCCTTCTGCATTCCCTTCAAATGTGTACACGTGTGCATGTGTGACTGACAAAAAGGGTGGCCCATTTTAGCTGAAACCAGGGGGCCCAACTTACCTGAATAGGTTCAGCTAAATTGGGCCACTAACAAAAACGTCAATCTTTGAAAAAAAATGTCCAAATACCAAACTTTAAGCATTATTTCTGATAGGTGTCATCAAGACAGATATTATACATCAACAATTTTATATATACACATTTCTTTAATTGACTTATCATCCTTATAATTTTTATCAGAAATTCTTATGCCAGTCCACTCACCACGCAGTTTTCCGGTGCAGTGTGGATTTGAATCTTATTTCTGCCCACAAAAACAACCACAGACCAATAAAATCTGTTGTTTCATGTTAAGTACAGTTGTGGCAAACATTTGAGACCATTTGCTGTCATTGGCTCTAAAAATCAGAGGGGCTAGGACATCCAAAGCTTAAATGGCCCATTTTACCTGATGGCCCAATTTACCTGATATCACCCTATGTAGTCATTACAGGAGAGAAGTTGTAGAGGGAGTCAGATTTTTCTAGGCCACTTAACAAAACCTGACTCCAGATTGTATTTCATATCATACAATGTGCACAGTTAACTCAACCTGCATATTTCTGTTAAAGTCCTAGTTTTGAAAGTCTCTCTGTTCTTAATGTGCCATACTGTGATCATTTAGCCCCTTATTTTATTATTCTGTTCTTATAGATTGTAATTTACTAGTTTTTTTT
This sequence comes from Acanthochromis polyacanthus, assembly GCF_021347895.1. Taxonomy (NCBI): domain Eukaryota; kingdom Metazoa; phylum Chordata; class Actinopteri; family Pomacentridae; genus Acanthochromis; species Acanthochromis polyacanthus. Next base: position 22,742,956 of record NC_067128.1, on the reverse strand, counting down.
TTTTTTTTAATTGTTGTGATTTGGTGTTATAGCTGTTGTAGCAAATAATTTCCCAGGTGTGGGATAAATAAAGAATTTCAATTCTATTAAATTGTTAACTGGCCCAATAAAAATAACAACAACAACAAATGACTTTATACTGAAGAACTATACTTATATTAAAGACTTTATACATAAATACCAGACATATTTCGATGCGCTTTGAGTGCCCAGAGAAGCGCTATATAAATCTAATCCATTATTATTATTATTATTCATATCTTGCATTCTTAGGGGAGTCCGATTTTAAGTAAGGAGATATAAAGTTTTCTCAGTGAACAATTATTTTATTGGCACATGTAGAACACTGATGGAATATGAACAATATTTGGCGACTACACCCTGTCCTGTCCTGATGTCCTCAAAGGAGTGAAGCTGAGAGTAGCGTAGGAACTCCCCCCGATGCCATTTAGGGTGCGCACATACGGATGAGAAGAGGAGGAGAAACATGTCACCTAATCATATTTAACAAGAAAACGTGTCCGCAGGTCGGTACTTAATCACATTTAACCCAAAAACAACAGCAAAAACAGTAAACGTACAACAGAAAACCCATCAAGTGGCCACAGAATGAAACGTAAGTTGCGCGCGTTCATGCGAAGGGGAAGTCAAATTTTTCCGGGGAGTGTGAAAATTGCACAACACCTGTTATACTCAGTAGCGCTCTTCAGTAAAGGAGACGCGGTTTGTTATTTTCTTTGATTATCGCTCGGCAAATTATGAAAAGGTTGTAAGTTAACCCTTTATTCACATTTATTAGGCAAAATTAGCTTCGCCACCGTGGCTAAACATGCTAAAAATGGCTTCGCCATCCTGAGGAAGGCTTCGCCTATGGCGAAGTGGTGAATGGTTAGCGCAGTCTCTGCTCTAATTCATCCCAAAGGTGTTCTATCTGGTTGAGGTCAGGACTCTGTGCAGGCCAGTCAGGTTCATCCACACCACACGCTGTCATTAATGTCATTATGTACCTTGCTTTGTGCACTGGTGCACAGTCATGTTGGAAAAGGAAGGGGCCAACTCCAAACTCTTTCCACAAAGTTGGGAGCATGGAATTGTCCAAAATGTCTTGGTATGCTGAAACATTCAGAGTTCCTTTCACTGGAACTAAGGGGCCAAGCCCAGCTCCTGAAAAACAAGCCCACACCATAATCCCCCTCCACCAAACTTTACACTTGGCACAATGCATACCGACAAGTATCACTCTCCTGGCAACTGCCAAATCCAGACTCGTCCATCAGATGACTGGATGGAGAAGCGCGATTGGTCACTCCAGAGAACGTGTCTCCACTGTTCTAGAGTCCAGTGGCGGCGTGCTTTACCCCACTGCATCCGACGTTTTGCATTGCACTTGGTGATGTATGTCTTGGATGCAGCTGCTCGGCCATGGAAACCCATTCCATGAAGCTCTCTGCGCACTGTTCTTGAGCTAATCTGAAGGCCACATGAAGCTTGAAGGTCTGTCGCGATTGACTCTGCAGAAAGTTGGCGACCTCTTGGCACTATGCGCCTCAGCATTCGCTGACCCCGCTCCGTCAGTTTACGTGGCCTACCACTTGGTGGCTGAGTTGCTGTTGTTCCCACACATTTCCACTTTCTTATAATACAGCTGACAGTTGACTGTGGAATATTTCGGAGCGAGGAAATGGCCGACTAGATTTGTTGCACAGGTGGCATCCTATCACAGTTCCACACTGGAATTCCCTGAAGTCTTGAGAGTGACCCATTCTTTGACAAATGTTTACAAAAGCAGTCTGCATGCCTAGGTGCTTGATTTTATACAACTGTGGCCATAGAAGTGATTGGAACACGTTTCTGATTATTTTGATGGGTGAGCGAATACTTTTGACAATATAGTGTACGTTATAGAGCTTATTTCTGGATGATTAACAACATCTGAGCTCTGAAGAAGGAATAAACTTGTCAAGGATGAATGTCATTTAAGGTAAAGGATTGCTTCCAATATCCCGAGCAAGAAATACTAAAAGATATTAATAATTATGTTATGATTAAATTGGTGCATCCAAATAGTCAAACCCATGCTGATCTTCACAGACACTGCTTATCTTGTCCAACCAAAAAAAAATTATTAGATTGGCATGATAACCCTAAAACTGAGAAAAACAGTAAATTGTGGTATCTGAAAGACTGATAAAGTATTTTTCCATTTTATTTCCCAAACAGACAGTGCCAGTAAGAACGTTAAATACTATTTAACCGTGGAATTTGTTGAGTTCAAGCTCAAACCACTGTTTTTACAATTCGTGACACAAGACAAAGGTGTACTGTGTACATGTCAACATCTTAACCCATCTGTTTGGGTTTGTAACCTTTTCTTTAAGGTCATGACCCAGAAACAGCTCCCTGTGTTAGTCTGTAGCTGCTTCTACTCACTCCTTGTATCCTGCTGTTGCTCAGCAACCTCATCAACAGAGCAGCTGATAAAAGCCTGGCTAGTGTCAACTGTGACTCCAGAGGATGAAAAAAGGAAATATTTTGAGAATCATTTCCTGAAAGTATTTTGGTTAATACAAAGTGTTGCCAAAATAAGCGATTGTTTACTGGGATATGTGATTTTACAGCATTACAGTAATCACATTCCTTCTCTGCTGATTAAATGTGGGACTGAAGAACCACAGAACTGGTAAAAGTTTCCCAGTATAGTTTAGCATAAACACTTTCACTAAACTTCACATGAACATGATACATTAAACTTAACTGAGGAAGTAAGAGATAGACATAAAAAGATGTGATCGAAAGTTTTAGCAACAAGCTAGCAAATAGACCAAATCATCCATCCTTCCATCCATTATCTATACACCACTTAATCCTCAGTAGGGTTGCAGGGGGGCTGGAGTCTATTCCAGCTGCTTTAGGGTGAAGACAGGAGACACCATGGATAGATCACCACTCTATCACAGGGCTACAAACAATCACACTTACATTCACACTTCCGGACAATTTAGAATTATCAATTAACCTCAGCCTGTTTTTTGACTGTGGGAGGAACTCGGAGTACCTGGAGAAAACCCACACATGCACAGGGAGAACATGCAAACTCCATGAATGGACGGCGGGGACACAAACCAGGGATCTTCTAGTTTGAAAGGTGAAGGTGCTAACCATCAATCCACTGTGCAGTCCTTCAAGTTTGTGTGGTTGTCAGACGTTGATTGGAGACATGGGCTGCATTTGTAGGTCCATTCAGGTGCTGGGTCAGAAGGACGATGCCAAGTTGGAAACAGAGTTACTACTGGAAACAAGAAAAGCACTCACAGAGTGCAGTACTCCGCTGAGGCTGCTCAGTTGATGTGTGATTTCCGAAGGATGAAATCTTTACAAAATTCGTAGTCCGCGGTGGTTGATTTGTAGTAGGATTGAAATCATGTGATTGTCAGCAAGCAGCTGGAGTAGTATTCACTTGTAGTCAGAGTTACAGTCATAGCGTGCCGCTGTCTAGCAATGATACAGAAACCTTTTACAAATCCGTGGATCCAGACTATAAGCTGCACTACTGCCAAAATCTAATCACTTAGTCCTCCTGTGATTTTTGACCTTCCCTGAAAATTTCATCCAAATCTGTTAATCTGTTTTTGAGTAATGTTGCTAACAGACAGACAGACAAATCAGCGTCGATCATCACATAATTAGAGTTTCTGCGACAATTCAGACAGGTAAAAGAATAAGGACAATGAATAATCATCTATGGATGGGATCCAATAAAAGAACTTTTCTTGCTCTTCAGCACAAACCTGCAAGATAAAGCTTTGCTAAAGCACTTTCTTTGGTCAGAGTAGACCAATATACATTTTTTCAGACCGAATCGGGTTCAGCAGGTTTGTCATGAACCTGACCAGGACTACCACAGTCAATGCATAGTCATGAAAGTGAAGCACAGAGGTGAGAGTGTGATGATACGAAGCTGCATGAGTGCAAAAGCTGTTTGGAGTTGACATTTGTAAATGACACCATGAATATCTATGGATGTACCAAAATATTGACTGACAAGATGAACAATGAAGAGAATGACCTTGCTCCATATAAACACTGATGGTTAGAGATGATTATTTTGAGGAGATGCAATTTTGAATCTTTAGCTTTAAATGACATTACACAAAGGTTCACTCACTTTTGTTCACTCACTGTATGTATAGGAAAAAATGTGACCACGTGTTAGCCATATAGTAGACCCTCCAGAAAAACGCGATTATTGATTATTCGCATGAATTTCCGCATTAATCACCAAAATGCCGGTGATTATGCAGGGGTCAATTATTTCCCAAAAGGCCGCATAATTCCCACAAAACAGCGCATAATTCCTGCAAGAATCTCACATTTCCACGAAAAAAAAGAGAAATATGTGGGTACCGCTTGATTTCACAATTTCCGCATAAAATGAAAACACTATAACCAATATAAATGGAGTTGTGAGTGAGTTTTTATGTGACGCCCGGCCTGACGTCATCAGTTCGCGCATTCACACACACACACACTAGAAGCACGAGCTGATGCGGAGCGCCAGTGTTGCCAACTTAGCGACTTTCTCGCTAAATCTAGTAACTTTCCAAAGCGTCCTAGCGACTTTTTTTGTCAAAAGCGACTCGCCACAAATCTAGTGACTTTTTCTGCCATTTTGGAGACTGACAGGAAAACTCGGATCATTCTGCACTTACTGTCCTCAACAAGCAGCAGGTGCTGCTGTGAGCTTCTCCCCCTCCCAAAGCACAGGCTGTCAGTCCAGTAACCCCGCAGCAGTCCCAGTGTCTGATTAGAGGAAATATCCCTCCGCGGCCAGACGGCAGGTGAATCGCGCATATTTTTGCATATTTCATAACTATTCGCATGTTTCGCAACTTTCCGCAATTTCCCCGCATAAAATGGCATAAAAACCCCGCATATTTACTCGCATAATCAAGGATTTTAGTCCGCGTTTTTCTGGAGGGTCTAATATAGGATCTTGTGTGTTTACATGCATACATGTCACATATATGTTTGCTTTTACCTTTGATTGAAAAATGAGGTTAGAAGAGTAGCCAAAAGTTGTCCAAATAAACAACAAAAATGTTTCAATCATAACAATAAATTTAATATTACATTCTAAAGTAGATCTACAGTCGAGGTATAGAGAACGACACTGAGTTTGGCTTTTGGGTAGCTTGAGAGCTCTTCATCATGTACAGGGCACTGCACTCTGTGTCTTTAGGTGGGAGCAGGGGTTAATTTGTGTCGGATCCTGCCGGAACAGGATCCAGCACCTCTTGATTTTGATCTGTCTGTGTTCCGGGACTTATATGGGCAGATCCGGTACCTCCGTCACAGGGGGAAAAAAATCACGTTAATTGCATAAAATAATATATATATTAACATATTAATTCACAGAACAAATGTTACTAATTTCACGTTGTTTAATACAATTAAAAGTCAAAATATAAAAGTCATTTAAAAGAGTGGCAGATCTGCTGAAGCACTGAATCAAACCCTGCCTGACAGAAAATTGTCACATCTGAGATTATTCATGAAGAGAGTAAGCAAAGGGCTAATCAAACATGTCTAAAAGACAGTTAAATTTACTGTCATTTTTTAAAAAGAAGGAAGGAGTAGGCAGGGGGCGGCATAGCTCAGTGGGTAGAGAGGCCGTCTTGCAACCGGAGGGCTGCGGTTCGATCCCCTGGCCTGTCGTGGTCATGTTGAGGTGTCCCTGAGCAAGACACCTAACCCCTAATTGCTCCAGGGGTGCTGTACCCTGCGCTCTGACCCAGATGGGGGGATATGCAAAAATCTTAAAAAGGGATATAAAATAAATAAATAAAACAAAATAATAAAAATGATGACTCAAAACGAGTCCGAATAACACCAGCAAGTGACGCAGAGCCGGATGAGGGCAGTTGCAGTCGGTCATGTTGACCGCTGCAGGAGGCTAATGTGGCTAACCCCAGCCCAGAAGAAGAGCTGGAGCAAGAGGTGGGAACCACAGCATCAGCTCGCTCAATTTTGCCGCAGGAAGATTCAGAGAGTGCACTGAGTGGCTTCTTATGGAAACTTCAGGTTTGGGCTGCACAACATGTAAGGCTGTGGGAACTCTGGGACCAGAGAAGACAGGGGGGATGAAACTTGCAAAAGAATGGGTCTCATGCACAGTCACGTCATCTGCTACGGATATTTTAAAAAAGCAGCACGCACTCAGAAAAAAAGTATTTGAAAATGCCCGTACCAAGGCTCACCTAGCAGCAGCAAGTATTCTTGAGAAGGGTAAATCAGACACTTTAGGACAGGTCTTAATTAATAGTCAGTCTGAACAGATAGCCACTACAGCTCGCATATTTCGCACTGCGTACAAGGAGGCCAAATGCCACCGTCCCGCATATGGCTTTGAACATGAGATTGATTGTCAAGAGTTAAATGGACTTGATATGGGAAGGATTTTACATTCCAACGTGCAAACATACAGAAACACATTTCTGAAGAAATGAAAAAAAAAAACTGTTTGAAAAAATAGTACAGTGCGCACCCAAACTCAGTCTAATGCTGGATGAGTCAACCAGCTTAAGCAAAAAGAGTTGCTTGATAATATACCTCAGAGTTCAGTTGCCTGATATGGAAAAGCCAATAAATATTTTTACTGATCTCGCAGAGCTAGATGATCTGACTGCTCAAGGTATTGTCCATAAACTATTGTCTGTGTCAGACAGCCTGCATTTAACTCAGGATTTCCTCTCTAAAAACCTAATTGGAATAACATGTGATGGTGTTTTTGTCATGTTAGGATGCAAAAGTGGAGTAGCAAGTAGGCTCCAGGCCATTTTCCCCAACATTACTGTGTGGCACTGCTCAGCCCACAGACTTGAGCTCGCCGTCGCGGACGTAGTGAAAGAGATGGGCGCTGCAAATCACTTTAAAATACTGATGGACAAATTATATGTGCTGTATAGCACATCTAACAAAAACCGAATGGAGCTGAGAGAGTCTGCAGAGAGCCTAGATGTCCAGCTATGCAAAATAGGTCGGATTTTAGACACTAGATGGGTGGCATCAAGTTTTAGAACAGTTGAAGCAGTGTGGAAGAACTACCCAGCACTTTACAAGCATTTCAAAACTGCATCGGAAGATTCATCCCGTGATAGTGTTACCAAGCAAACATACAGTAGACTTGCAATGCGCATATCGTCGCGTGTGTTTGTGAACAACTTGGGCATCATGTGCGATGCATTGCAAGAATTATCGGAGCTTTCCGTTGAGCTTCAAAAACGAGACATCACCATCATCTCGGCACACAAGACAATTTGTCGAGAAATCAGGGTACTTGAGGGCATGTCGGATCGACCAGGGCGCTACACTGCAGTCAGTCAGCCAGAGAGGAATTGAGGATAACTGTTTCCATGGAGTCACACTGAATGAAGGAAAATTAAGTGACAGAACACTCGACCCAAAGCAGTTTTTCCTAACTGTGGCTAAAAATTTGGAGGACCGCATGTTATCACAAGGAGGCCGGTTGCCAGATAAAACTGGATACAACAAGATTATTGAGGAGTTAAAGGTGCTTTATCCTCAGTACTGGCCCGAGGATGCAGGAGCGTTGTATGGAGAGACTGAGGTTGAGTCGCTGTGTCAGCGCTTTAACATTGCAGACCCACGCTCAGTCATAAGGGCCTACAGAATGTACAGAGACTTTGATGGAAAAGACATCCCATGAACTGCTGGAATTACTTGTTGCTGTCAACAGCATTCCTGTTTCAAGTGCTGAGTGTGAGCGCGGATTTTCTCAAATGAACTTGATTGGCACTCCTAACCGTGCCTCATTGCTCACATCCACCATATCATCTCTACTCTTCATAAATCTTGTTGGACCCCCCCTGGCTACATTTAATCCATAAATGCCACAGACGCACGCAGTCGATGTCGAAACAGGGAGGAGGAGGAGAATCCGGACATGGCCGTGATGTGGGGTGTTTTGGACTGTTAAATATGGTAAGCACACTGTCTATTATTAGGCCGCCGTGCCAGATTTTAAATGATAACAATAGAAGATTTGTGTGATCCATTGTAAGCTCTGAAGCTCTGAACTTTTAAAAAAAAATGTTTTACAAGTTAGACCTGTTAATGTGTTGTTGTTCATGTTAATTGCAGACCATATCCTGTAAGTCCCACCTCTGGTGAAGTGGGCATTCTTTCAACGGTGTCTGTTTTGTGCAGCGTATACCCCTATAATAATAATAATAATAGTAAATAATTGTCAGAACATTTATACCATGGTTGCTATTTGAAATTTAGGCTTGTAAATCTCACAGCATGGTACATGGGCATTTGCGTGTTGTTTTCAGCACTGTTTTCTGTATGCGTTCCGGGACCTGTATCTGTCTTGACATTCCCACGCTGTCAGGTGCACCATGCGTTCCGGTACCTTATGATTTACAAATTAAGCACTGGGTGGGAGCAACCTCTTCTGTGTTGATGCTAATTTGCATGTACCAATCCTTGCCTCTTTGTAGTGCGTTCCTCATCCTGCTTGCTTCTTCTGACCCAACATCTGATTGGACCTACATCTGCAGCCCAGATCTCCGATCAACATCCAACAACCACACTGCACTTCTGTTTGATGTGCTGTCAGCTCGTCATTCACCAACAGCTTCAGTGTGTTGTGCAGCCTGTCCACGTGTCACCATATCAGACAGTTACTTGACATTTGTACGAAATACTCTTTTCTAGAGTGAGGTTTGGGCACTAGGCTGGGGACTTGTGTTAAAATCTCTTTGTAGTAGGAAAAAGTGTTAGACCTTGGATAGGTTATCTACTCCCTTTGTGTTTTTGGTTATAGATGGTAGGATAGGGTTTGGTTTTACAGTTGTCATTTTGTTAACACTGTTCAGGTTAAATGTGCAAAACCACCAGTAGATTTCCTCCTTTTTAAAAAAATATTTCTTTCATTCATTTTAGTAGCTCCCTTAGCCCTCAGTTTCTCCATTTTCCCTTTTTTCTGTTGTGGTCAGTTCCTGTTTAATTACCCTACTTCCAATAAACAAACAGTTTTAACTCTGGTTTAAACAGCATCCAGCAACTAGACAGTGAGGTTGTAGTGGGGGTAGGCAGTTTAGTGAATTTAATCAGCTTAAAGGTTATTAAATAAACTGCTACAGGTTTCTCTAGATGGTGGGGGAGGTCTCAGGGTTAATCCTTTCACCCTAAGCCTGAATGTTGGCCAGGAAAACAGTATTTTGTTAGATATTCTATGTCCTCTAGGAGTCACAGATGTGCAAAAGAATGGCTGTTCCCAATGTCTGTCAAAATCTTTAAAACTGACTTAACAGGGTCCTGCTTTTCCTTTTTGTACCTCGATAAATCTAGTCGGGACAAAAACAACAACTTTGGAATCAGGTACCCTAAATGGAGCTGAGTTTTTATGCTAAAGCAAGAGGATGAAATGCCAAACGTGGAACTACAAATAGGGAAGCTTTAAATAAACACTTGAATGAATGTCTGCGTGACAGAAATGTTAACATCTGTTTTGTCAGTCGGATTTAGCAAACAAAGGATTTGTTCCTCTGAGACCAAACACACTGAGCGGTTCTCAGCATCAGCAATAGGCCTCACATAAGTCTTTTGTAAAGACATTAAAGTGCAGAACATGTACACATAACTTTTAATGTCTCACTGAGCCTTCAGTCCCACCAGTAACATGAAGTAACATGACAGTCAGGATGTTGCCTCCAGCAAGCAATCTTGACTTTGAATGAATGGTGACAGTTTGTGTGTATAATAAAAACAGATTGAAGAACAATCCCAAAATATAGGTGTGCACTCACTGAATTACTATACTGCACTGTATAGCATATAATATAATGCTTTAATATATATTTTTTAGATAACAGGATTTCCCAATAACTATGAAAAACCTCCAGCTGATCCAAAATGCTGTAGCCAGAGTTCTGTTCAGGAATGAGAAAGACAAATTATATTTCTCCCATGTTAGCTTCTCTTTATTGTCTCCTCATAAAACACAGAATCAAATTTAAAATTGTTCTGCTCACATACAAAGCTGCTATCAATGACCAACCTGCCATATGTTAAAAAACTTCTTATAGCATATTATCTCAACAGAATACTTTGCTTTCAGACTGCTGGTATACTTGCGGTTCCCAGAGTTTCCAGAAGCAGAATGGGAGACAGAGCCTTCAGTTATTTGCTTCTCTGTTGTGGAATTAGCTCCCAGTTTGGGTTCAGGAGGCAGACATCCTCTCTTCTTTTAAGATTAGGCTTAAAACTTTCCTCTTTGATATAGCTGAAAGGTAGGGCTGCTCAGGTGACCCCGAGCCATTCCTTAGTTATGCTACTATAAGTTTAGACTGCTGAGGGACTTCCCAAGATACGCTCCACTCCCTACTCTCCTCTTTGTCTCTCGAATATAGTTCTATAGCACCATTGCTGTCACAAACTTTGTGTCTTCTTTCTCCAGTAGTTTGCTTTTTATCCTCACTGCAGGTGTCTTGGTGGAGATGCACATTTTTATTGCAGCTACTGGGTTTCCCTCCCCAGTGTTTACTGCTCTCTTATGTGTTCTTTGTTCTCTATTTGCAAAGCTGTTCTCTCTCCCCTTTTCCCTCTCCAGACTGGTTGAGGAATATGAACACCCTGGTTCTGATGGAGGTTTATTCATGTATAAAGGGAGTTGTTTCTTACCACTGTCGAAAAAGGACTTGCTCAAAGAGAATCATTTGCAATTGTTGGGTTTCTCTCTCTAATTTTGTAAGTTTTTTTAACATAAAATGTGAAGTGCCTTGAGATGACCTATGTTTTCCAAATGGTAATATGCAAATAAAACTGAATTTAATTGAATTTCATGAGGGTTTGGAATGATGTTAAACTTGTGTGTCATGTAAATAAGTTTGGGCTTCCAGATCTCTGGTTGCCCTCATATTGCCATCCATTGCTCATATTTACGATGCACTGATTAGCTACAACATTAAAACCACCTATCAAATGTCATGTAGGTCTCATAGTTTGACAGAGTGCATTGTACTGATGGTCGAGGCCATTGCTGTCAGGGAATGGCATTGCCATAGGAGAAGATGTGTTTGCCAAGATTGTCTGCAACAACAACTAGATAGGCAACGAAGGAAGCATCTGGATCTGAGTGGAGAATCTGAGGACACTATGCACAGTAACATGGTAGCAACCGTGTCACAAGGTAGTTATGCCCTGAAACATACTATGCTTAATCATCTGTTACTCTAAATAATAAGATGTTTTACTAAATTAAAGCAATGCTGTCTTCAAAGAGTCTTGGAAGTACAGATTAAGACAACAAACTCTTTAGGTAAATGTGCATTGAGGTAATGAAACCAGTAAGAAGTATTGTCATTTTTTGGTAGACTTTAGTACAATTAGATTTCTTTTTGCAAGCAGAGGATTTGCTCCCAGCTGCCTGTTAGAAAGAATGCAGTTTTAAAAATACTTTTGAGTTATCTTTACTTTTCAGACCTGGAGGGTTCGTCCATCTTTTAGGCACAGCTTATGAGCAACCATTGATTCTCTCAGTATCTGCTTTTTTTGTGTCAACATCTAATAATTGTTATTCTGTGTCAGAATAACTCAAACAGTCCTCACAACCATTTACATTTTTAGTCAACTGTTTAAATTCCTTCAATGACTTGTGTTTACTGACACAGACCACTCATAGCCCTGTGATTTATTAAGGGTTTGTCAGCAATAAATCTAAAAATCACACACATCAAAAGTGTGATGACTCATATCACATCACAAATTGCAAACATTTTCAAAGTTAATTTTTCAGTTGAATTGCAATCCTTTCCCTCATCTTACCCTAGTGCTTTTTTAACTTTTTTTCCTAAACCTAACCAGCATAAAACCTAAACAATAGAGGAAGCAGATGAGAGAACAGTCATGAATGAACGAAAGGCAAACAAATGACACCTTGAAGATGTGAGCTTCCAGCGTAATAATGCACATATAGACTACATTCAAAGGAAATACCCACCAAAGTATTTTGTTGTTAAGCTTTAGAAATTACAATGAGTGATGGAACGCTAATGTCTTACAATGTCCCCTGAATAAGCAGGTGGTCGGTGGATTCAGTGAACTGTCAGTTGTTCATTCATGCAGTTAAGAATTCCTGAAAGAAGTCGTCTCACTCAGCAGTTCTAAACCTGATAGCTGGGATCCTCTGAGGGATCACAAGGGTCAACGGAAAGGTAAATAAACTAAGAAGGACAAATAGTGTAATTGAAATTAATTATTCAGAAATCCTTTTTAAGTGACTGGAAACTGTTGGATGATGGTTACAGTGTTCTGGGGAAATATTTTATTTAGAATCATTTTTGTTAAACAATCAATGTAATGCACAGAAAGAACTTACTTAAGGTGAAAATAGACATTAAAGCCTCTAAAAATAGTAAAGTGAACAAGATGTTCACTTTAGTCTGAGGGCCCGGGGCCACTAAAACAATTCATTTTCCCACTGGGTTCAGTACACACTGTAGGCTAGAAGGGTAATGATAGATTGGACAAACGAGGTGTGGTGCATATTGTTCAGCAAAACCATTACAACTGATGTTAACAGTTTATGGAATTGAGGATGTGCAAAGTGCAAAAGTGCCTGTACCTGCAAGCAGTGTGCACACAAACTCTCACTGAGAGGTGATATTTTCATTTTTGCATGTCACTGACAGGACCTTATTCACACCCATTCTCTGTAACTGACGCACTCATCTAATTGTGTGTTTCTTGATTTTGGCTGTGCAGGTCTAGGCAAATCCTCCCTTTTGCCAATACCCCATTAACTCTGTTTCAACACTGCATTTTTGTTTTGTTTTGTTTTTTTCACTCTCCCTGGGAATGAGCTTCAGGGATATGGCAACATTTACATGCAGCCAATTTGTACCGAAAAGCACAGTTAAAGAGTTATTTCTAAACAAAGCTGTAGCTTCCGAGCAGGACAGGCCATCAGAATCAGCTATGTGGAAACCCTCTTGAAGAGCTCAGATTTGCTTTCACTGATGACACAGGACAAGGAGGACTATTGTAGTGCGTCTTGTAGCTCACTGAGTGAGCTAAGAGCAAATGACAGCGATTCCTGTCCAACCCTTAGACAGATAAACTGGGATAGCATATGGAACAAGGCTCCCAGGATATTAATATATGCTACAAAGGTATGCCAGGAATGTGAACGTTGCAGGTGACCTTTCTATATCTCCAAATAAAGCAGACTGGCAGTTGTTTATTGCTGCTTTTGCTAAGGTCACCACAGCTTGTTTGTTTCCAAGAGGAATGTGTTGTGGAGCCATAAAGGATTGCCACTGTTTGAAATTCCCTGAAAATTATGTCTATGGTAACAAAAAAGAATGTTTCTAAACTGCTGAACATGAACTGCATGAACATGCTGGTTTTAGCATTAGCTCACAGCAGAACTGTACATACACTACCAGTCAAAAGTTTGGACAACCTTCTCATTCAATGATTTTTACTTGAATGTTTTCTACATTGTAGGTTAATACTGAAGGCATCAAAATGATAAAATAATACATTTGGAATTATGTTGTAAATAAAAAGTGCTGATCTTCAGTGTTAATCTACAATGTAGAAAATAATACAAATAAATAAAAACCATTGAATGAGAAGGTTTGTCCAAACTTTTGACTAGTAGTGTAAGTGCAGCCTTGCAAATCTGCTATCATGGCTTGACACTCTTACTCTTATTGGAACAAGAAGTGGTCAGCTGTGGAGAAATGAACAGGAACAATTTGTGTTGTGTACCCAATATAACAGGGACCCCCCCCCCCCCCCCCCCACACACACACACACACACACACACAAACACACACACACAAATAATTATCCACGAAACTTGTGTGAGAGTGAATGAAATCAATAAGAGCTGTGAAACAACAACAGAAGAACGTGCGTCCCTAGTACTTAATATCTGTAGTGTATGTTGAAGCAAAATGACAGCTAGGTTGATTAAAAAGATTTCATTCCTGCATGTGTAATTCAACTGTTCTCAGTACCTGGTTAACAGCTGGAACATTGCTAATGGTCAAGACAGGCCTCTGTATTAATTCACCAAATTTGGGGAAAACATTTCACCAGAGGCCCCATTAGAATTAAATAGAATCAGCAGTTACGCTCTCAGCAGCAATTATATCAGATGATTCAGAACACCCAAACGTCTTTTCCCCCAGCTCACTGAGCTTTGGAATGCAAATTACATTGTCCATGGAAGCCCATGAAAAGAAGCTGGCACACCGTGACCTCCTAATAGGCTGAAGATGGAACTGGATCAAGACTGCATTCCTAGACACTATTAGATATTTAGAAATCACTGAGCAGCTGAGCCTGTGGCAACCAATGTCTTTCCCTGTGTGCAGGACCCAGGTAATGATCCTGGCTTGAGCACAGTAATGTCATGGGTGAACACTCCAATGAGTAGTTTATTGGGAATTAGTGGGAGCAGGGAGTGGGCTCAAATGAAAGAAACACACAGGTGGTCATCTGTGGGTCTGCACTGCTGGAAAATGGATTTTGAGCTCAAGAATGCATCAGATCTAATTGCATTTGTACTGTATGGGCTCAAAGTGCAAATGGTCACTTCATTGTTTAGAATCATAAGCCAAAACTTTGAGTGCTTTCAGCCAAAATGCAACTTACATAATGAATGCCAAGGAAGTTTTTACATTCTTTTTAATAAGAAAATGGTTTTTCAAACCTGCCAGTATGGACAAGTGCATGGGCATGATTTCACCATTAAATCTCTGTGTCTGTATGCTTTGTGCTGGTTAATTGCCATAAAGAAGTAGAGGGGGTTGATGGTGTTTGAGAGTGTCTGTCTGTCTGGGTTTCTTATTGTGCATACAGCAGTAATGTTAGTAATTTCCAGTGGGAAGGTATGACCTCAGGCAGAGTCTCACCAAGCTTAACACCGAGCACACAACATTTCAAAATAGATTATTTCTTTTTCACTAATTAATAGTTATGTCTATAAAATATGTAGTAAAGAATGCCTCTTACTATTTCACCATGTTCAAAGTGTGTCTGCAGATTAGTGTACTTTGCAAATAGTCCGAAATTCAAAGATACAACCAAATAAAATTCTTACATTTGAGAAACTGGATTTCTGGATGTCTGGATGTCTGGCATTGAAAGCTTTTAAATATTTTGGGGTTTGTAGGGGTGGATTTGTAGTAAGGTCGTAATCGTGTGATCGTCAGCAGGTGGCTGACGTAGTGTTCACTTGTAGTCATGGTTATGGTGACGCCATGCCGCTATCGCACAATGATACAGAAATCTTTAATAAATCCATAGATCCAGACTATAAGCCGCATCATTGCCAAAATCTAATCACTTGGTCCTTGCGTCATTTCTGTCCGTCCCTGAAAATTTTATCGAAATCCGCTGGTTTGTTTTTGAGTAATGTTGCTAACAGACAGACAAACAGACAGACAGACAAACCAACGCCAATCGTCAAATAAGTCCATCATGTTCCTTGGCAGAATAATAATTAAAGGCAGGATACAGTCTAAATTGATGTTGAAACAGACACATGGATGCATGCAGCTCTGTTTACAGTCGGTGTCTCCATACATGGAGAACTTCACTCGTGTGAGCAGTACATTTTGGGTTGTGAGCAGACCAGCATTGACCTGATGGCGATGTTAGACAATAAAATTTGCAGCAAGTGGATTCTAATTTTCACACTTATCTGACTTTGACCTTTAAATGAATTGACAAATGATGTCGAGAAATTGTTGGAAAATTACGTGAAACAGAGACATGCAGCAACAATTAAAAAAAGAAAATAAATGTTTTTTTTGTCTTTGCTTCGTAAATAAATTCTAGTGAAACCCCATGCTAAACTGAATTCTTGTACAAAATGAGTTTTTACACCATCTGTATAAAACATTGCCACTGTTCCAGTTTCCCGCTCTGCTTTAACCCAGAATGTCTGCTCCTTGCCTCTCTGATGATGGAGCAGAGAAGAGCATACGCTGAGTTCATGCCATTTTGGATTTGTATGAGCTGCTGACTGTGGAAAATTCCCTATGTCATCTTCTCAGTTGTAATTACAAGTAGGACATGGGAATAAGTTTGTGAGCCTGCTATTTGTCCTGTCAGTGGTCACAGATTGCAGAAGTTCGACAGCACAAGCCTCAACTGTTAGAATGCAGAGAGAGAAAACGAAGATCTTAGTACAATTTGGTGTAATTTGCTTATTGCTGTATAATTTTGAATCTGACAATAATTGTAAAATTATGGATGGAAGAATGTTATTGCCACAAATTAGTAACCGCTGTGGATAACAAAGAAGGGAAATGTCCATGCTGTCACACCGATAAATTCATCAAGTTTATTATCTGCCACTCATTCAATTTCATTACATTACACTACATTTACATAACACCAATTACAATGTAGATTTTCTCAAGAAACTTTACAGAACCCAAATGGCCTGAACGAAAGGTGTGTCCAAGTCTCAAGGGGTAATAATCCCCTTGAGGCTGGTTCAGGACCTCAGCAACAACAGAATAACAGACAGACGGACAGGGGTTATGGAAAGTTTTGTTCAGCTGTCATAAAAATGTTACTCAGTGACTTGGATGTATGTTTGGCTGATGGATTGCTCCATTCAGTGACTGCTGTGAAATAGCATGTATGTACAAGCACCCTATTTATTTCCTTTTCTTGTTCGTTCACTCCTTTTCATCTCTTTTCTTAATTCTCTTCTTTTAAATGAAGGTTTTTAGCTGTATTAAAACATTAGTTAAGTCATCTCCATAACCAGTAACAGCCTTTTTTGTGTATTATAGTCAGACAAAGCAGAATTATAATTGTCATGCTCCTCCTGCTCCGGTGCGCTGGCTCATTAGCGTGACAACGAGCGGCTGTGCTGAGAGCAATGATCAATCAGTGCAGTATATAAGCCGGACTCTCTGCACAGCTCACTGCCGGTTCATTGATTCATCCTCCATGCCACGCAACGCACCCCACCCCGCTACAGCCTGCGCTCCGTTCTCCGTTCCCTGCACGTCGCCTCCCGGACTCTGTCTCCCCTTTGGACGACCTTGCCTGTTTCCCTGCCACCGCCACATTTCCTCCTTCGGCTCTATCAGTTCTGCCCGTTTCCGCCTTCCAAACACTGGACAAGTCGTGAGTCCCCTTCCCGTTAATTTAGTTTAGTTTTATGTTTAGTTTTACCTCGGCCCTCGGGTCCGCCCTTGGTTCAGTTCAATTTAGTTTCTCCATTCTGTTATTTTCTCCCGTCTCCGTGAGTAGAATTTTCTGTTTATATATCTTTATTTTATTAAATCATTATTAATTTACCCACCTGTCTGTGCCTGCTGCTGGGGTTCAACTCTGATTCGTGACAATAATAACTGTTAATTACTGGTTAGATCACACCATAAATAACATTATGATGTCTTAGCCGTCAGCTTGATTGATAAACTCATAATGCCAATCATGATCCTTTCTACTAAAAGGCACTTTGGTATAATTGCTGCTGTTTTAAATGTGCTACATAGTAAACTGTCTTGCTTATCTTGACTTTTTAACCTTCTCTTCATTTTTTTTCTTTCCCTCCCTTTTCTTTTGTCATGACTCCTCTCCCCCCCCCATTTCTATTTTGATCTCTTTTTCATAATCTCCTTTAGGCTCCTCTTTCCTTGTTTTGCCTCCCTCGTTCCTTCTCCCACCTTGTAGCTTGTCATGTCTTATTCTTGTTTCTCCTCTGTTTAAAACACTCTCCTTCCCACATTACCTCACTTCTTTCCTTGTTTCATTTCACCTTGATGTTTGTCTTGTCCTTTATGTGCTCATCTTATTTTTTGTCATTCCTTTTCTAAGTTTCTTCTTCACCTTCCTCTGTGGCCTTCATGTGCCTGTTTACATTGTTTCCTTTCCTGTTTCTTTCCCTTTTTTCCCTTGCCTTTATCCTCTCTTCTCACATTTGTCCTCTCCTCTTCTTGCTTTATTTCTTCTCTTGTTTATAATTTCCTCATTTTTTCCCTCTTTCACCCTCTCCTGCCTTTGTTCCTCCTCTCCGCTTCTCTCCTGGCCATGTAGCCAAAACAGTAGTGAAGGAAAGAGAGGAGGATGAGCAGCATCCATGTACATGCATGTTTACTGCACACACATGTGCACACCAGGCTGGGCAAATGGGTGGATTCACATATATTTACTCTTAATCCTTTCATTTATACTCACTGATGCCAAAACCAGCAGTAAATTTTTTTCTTCAGAGCATGTTCTCTCTTCTTCTTAGAAAATAAGAACCAAATCCAAACAGGACTTGTATATAGAGCTTCTGCATTGTGCATCACTCAGACAGGAGATGCTGCACTTGCTCACTCATAATAAACCTTTCTAAACTACCTCTCTTTCATATTACACTAGACAAGTCAAGTGTCCCGGCACCTGAGGCAGTGACAGTGTATCCTCCACAGACTGAAACAAGCCACCTACAGTCTCCATACAGGGTCCTAATCTGGGACAGACTCACAGGCACCACAAGAGTCGCTCAGCTCTGACCTCAGGACCCCTCAGGGTTCAAGCTTTATCCCCAGACATCTAAACCAGCTTACAGCATCATCACACACCTGTCTGATAAACTCATGGCTCTGAACATTACATAAAAAAGGCATGTGCCTTATGCATCAACTAGACAAATTACAGTGCTTAGTAAAGCTAAAAGAGATGGAGTTTCTCTTTGTTAGTCAGCAGCAAAAGGTATGACTACTGATCAGTCATAGGTGGATCTGTCTACTGTCAACAAGGTAAGGGCACAGCAGAGGAAACGTTGCTACAGCACCTTCCATTCATTCTTTTTTAATCATGTCTTAATAAACCTTTCTTCTAGATCTCCCCTTAATACAGAATGACAAAGGAAATATTACGATTCCGGCAGATGAAAAATGAAGGAGCGAGACATCAGTGTATCTTCCACCTCAAAATGCAGTGATCGTGGTTCTGAATATCAGTGAATAACCCACAGTATATTTGAAATTTTAAAAAAAGTTCATGTTTTAAAATTAGAAATTAAAAACAATATGCCAGGTGTCCGAATAATAAACAAAAATAACAATTAGACACAGTCTATCTTTGTTGTCTGGCCATTCCTTTTATTGCTTATCATCTGGAAACTAAAAGTCAAAATCAAAGTCTATATGTTTTTGTTTCCAATTGACAAACAAGAAAGCAAAAAACATAAACCCTCTTAATAGAATAGAAACTTTATTTCAGACTGACTGTCAAGGTGGTCCATATCATAAAATAAAATACACACATATTTAAAAAAAAAAAAAAAGAGAACAGAAAATACACACAGATTTAAGAGAAAAGCCTAGTAAAGGCAAGAGCGCCAATGGGTCATTCCAGGTGAAATGACCAGATATTCCTTGGGGGTGTTGCTGCACCATTTTCAAATTAGTCCTAAATTTGCATTCCATTAGTCACAAAAGTACTTCCTATGCAAAATTGTAGGCCTGTAGCTCAAATAGTTTCTGAGTTGTGGGGGTCTGAAATTTTCAGAATTTGGGCTATAAAAAGCCTTGCCAGCGTTTTTTGCCTCTTTAAGTGGTTATCTCTCAGCCTCTAGACATACCAGAGAGCTGTGAGTTGGTAAACAAGGTATCTGCATGTAGCTAGTGCCCCACAAACATCCTCAGGTGTTTCCCTACATTCTGCAGGCCATGGGGGCTTGCTAAAAATTAATAGATACCTACTCACGAGTGGGGTTTGGGACCTTAAAAGTACTAGAAATACTGCACAGAAGTGTTCTAACACCCCTGGGTTCCATTCTACACAAACCTGTGTAATAACTTAGCAAACTGGAGCTTTCTAGGTACCTCATTTTGGAAAATATGAGCTCCCAAAGTTGGACGAGATTTTTAATTGGCGATTTTTGGTGGCAAAAATCTCAGTGTGGGACAGGTACCAGAGACCCCAAATTTTTCTACAAGACAGTTCCATCTGTCTTCTATCACTGTGCAAAAAAGCAGCAAGGTTATATTTGTAGTTACTGAGATATTCTTACTCAAAATGGCATGGGTAATGTCACAATCGTTTTTTGCTTTTCAGTACTTTAAATTGGGATACAAGTATTAGTAGTCATTCCAATGGTAGTATTATGTATGTTTTGTTCTTTTTGAAATGTTAGTTGTTAAAGGTGCCTGGTTTTCTCCACACATACGGCTTAGAATTAACACCAAACAGTTCAATCTTGGTCTCATCAGACCAGAGAATCTTATTTCTCATAGTCTGGGAGTCCTTCATGTGTTTTTTGGCAAAGGCTATGTGGGCTTTCATGTGTCTTGCACTGAGGAGAGGCTTCCGTCGGGCCACTCTACCATAAAGCCCCGACTGGTGGAGAGCTGCAGCGATAGTTGACTTTGTGGAACTTTCTCCTATCTCCCAACTGCATCTCTGGAGCTCAGCCACAGTGATCTTTGGGTTCTTCTTTACCTCTCTCACCAAGGCTCTTCTCCAACCATTGCTCAGTTTGGCTGGACGGCCAGGTCTAGGAAGAGCAGCTGTGGTCGTCCCAAACTTCTTCCATTTGAGGATTATGGGGGTGCTCTTAGGAACCTTGAGTGCTGCAGAAAGTCTTTTGCAACCTTGGCCAGATCTGTGCCTTGCGATAATTCTGTCTCTGAGCTCCTTGGGCAGTTCCTTAGTCCTCATGATTCTCATTTGCTCTGACATACACTGTGAGCTGTAAGGTCTTATATAGACAGGTGTGTGCCTTTCCTAATAAAGTCAAATCAGTTTAATTAAACACAACTCGACTCCAGTAAAGAAGCAGGACCATCTCGAGGAGGATCAGAAGAAATGGACAACATGTGAGTTAAATTTGAATGTCGCTGCAAAGGGTCTGAATACTTATGACAATGTGATATTTCAGTTTTTCTTTTTTAATAAATTTGCTGAAATTTCTACATTTCTGTTTTTTTTCTGTCAAGATGGGGTGCTGAGTGTACATTAATGAGAAATAAAATGAACTTTTTTGATTTTGGCAAATGGCTGCAATGACACAGAGAGTGAAAAATATTTAAGGGGTCTGTGAATACTTTCCGTACCCACTGTAAGTAGGCAAGGAGGGCAGTCACTGATTTGTAGAACCAACACTCATTTGCAATAAAAATGAAAATGACATGAAACTTTGAATATTATATCTGACGATCAACCAAACTGATTATTGTTTTATCCCTAATCTTGTATACCCCATTAACATACGGGACAGTGTCATGCAGTCCAGCATATCACTACCTCCAATGATGCCTCACTGATAATCATAAAGTAGAATCACCAACAATTTGACAACAACAGAAAATGTAGAAGCTTTGTAAAACTAGAATTTAGCAGAGCTGTTGTGAGTCATTCCAGAATTGGAGGACATTTTACTTGCCGCCCATCAAATTTTAAATAATCCATGTATAAAATACTAGCACATTGCAGTTGTATAAATGTACTTGTCCTGAGACCACATCTAGAAAAAAAGTAGGAGAAAAGAATGTTTAAGAATATCTTTAAAATATCAAATAAGTCTGGAGTTCCCCCTAAAATGCCATTTTCTCTTGTCCTACCCCCTGATGACCAAATTGAATCTCAAATAAAACAGTTAAATTGAAACCTGAACCTCCTTTTTTGGTATTATTTTTTTCATTGATGTCTCTTGTAATTCTAGGAGCATAATAATTATTATTCATGGAAAATGTGTCCAACAACCCTGTTAGCAGAAGAAGAAGAAAACAGTAGGTCACGCTGAAATTAACATCATCAAACAGTTTTCCAAAAGAATGGGTTGAGCAAAGCTATGTCCTCTCTTATTTTTCATATTTTCATTACATTGTCAGCCTTGATTGAATGTCTCACTCTACTTCATGCAACCCTGTTATGCATATTATTACTATAAGACAAATTATTTTTTACCTTTTTCTTTGCTTTTTTCCATCAGTAAATTTGCCCTCTTGT
Source organism: Acanthochromis polyacanthus (assembly GCF_021347895.1). Classification (NCBI taxonomy): domain Eukaryota; kingdom Metazoa; phylum Chordata; class Actinopteri; family Pomacentridae; genus Acanthochromis; species Acanthochromis polyacanthus. Next base: position 22,720,948 of record NC_067128.1, on the reverse strand, counting down.
TCAGCAGTAACACTATTGCCAAAAGTATTCGCTCACCTGCCTTGACTCGCATATGAACTTAAGTGACGTCCCATTCCTAGTCCATAGGGTTCAATATGACGTTGGTCCACCCTTTGCAGCTATAACAGCTTCAATTCTTCTGGAAAGGCTGTCCACAAAGTTTAGGAATGTGTTTATGGGAATTTTTGACCATTCTTCCAGAAGCGCATTTGTGAGGTCACACACTGATGTTGGACGAGAAGGCCTGGCTCTCAGTCTCTGCTCTAATTCATCCCAGAGGTGTTATATTGAGGTTAAGGTCAGGACTCTGTGCAGGCCAGTCAAGTTCATCCACACCAGACTCTGTCAATGTCATTATGGACCTTGCTTTGTGCACTGGTGCACAGTCATGTTGGAAAAGGAAGGGGCCAACTCCAAACTCTTTCCACAAAGGTGGGAGCATGGAATTGTCCAAAATGTCTTGGCATGCTGAAGCTTTCAGAGTTCCTTTCACTGGAACTCAGGGGCCAAGCCCAGCTCCTGAAAAACAAGCCCACACCATAATCCCCCTCCACCAAACTTTACACTTGGCACAATGCAGTCCGACAAGTATCGTTCTCCTGGCAACCGCCAAATTCAGACTCGCCCATCAGATTGCCGGATGGAGAAGTGCGATTGGTCACTCCAGAGAACACGTTTCCACTGTTCTAGAGTCGAGTGGCGACATGCTTTACACCACTGCATCCGACGTTTTGCATTGCACTTGGTGATGTATGTCTTGGATGCAGCTGCTCGGCCATGGAAACCCATTCCATGAAGCTCTCTGCACACCGTTCTTGAGCTAATCTGAAGGCCACATGAAGTTTGAAGGTCTGTCATGATTGACTCTGCAGAAAGTTGGCGACCTCTTGGCACTATGCGCCTCAGCATCCGCTGACCCCGCTCCGTCAGTTTACATGGCCTACCACTTTTTGGCTGAGTTGCTGTCATTTCCACACACTTCCACTTTCTTATAATACAGCTGACAGTTGACTGTGAAATATTTAGGAGTGAAGAAATGTCACAACTTGATTTGTTGCACAGGTGGCATCCTATCACAGTTCCACGCTGGAATTCACTGAGCTCTTGAGAGCAACCCATTCTTTGACAAATGTTTGTAAAAACAGTCTGCATGCCCAGGTGCTTGATTTTATACACCTGTGGCCATGGAAGTGATGCGAACACCTGATTATGATTATTTGGTTGGGTGAGCAAATACTTAGTGTATCTAGCTTCTACTCCTGAGAAAAAGCTAACATTAGCATGGATTAGCAACCCTGTTATTGTGATTAGAGTAGGGTTAGAAAACAACAAATAAAACATGGAATAAAAATTGCACCACTGATGTAAAAGCTGAGCCAGTCAAGCCTTTGATAGTTTATTATCTATAATTGATGAATATGTAGCATAGAACTGTCAAAGGCAAGGTCTACTTTTCAAAAATTTTGAAGCCTAAATGTCCTCAATTCTGGAATGACCCATTAGGCTTCACATTGGAAAGTAATAAAGTCTCTGTTGAGTGTTTATCTTGGTGATCTTAAACCAGTATGAACTGGTATGTGGCCTGAAACTGTGAGGAAGGATGTCTGGTATCCAACAAAGAATGGAAAAACAATTGCCATCTTTTTGTCACTGTTTAAAGAAGATTTATGTCTGTTGTTCTTTACATAACTGTCCTTTTGCAGAATCTCGCTGCCTTGCTCAGTGACACTAAAGCATAAGACTGATGTTTGGTGCACTACAAAACCAATACAATAATAATAAAAATACTGCATATTGGATAATACTTTAAATAACTCATTTGTTCATTACAGTTTAATGTGAGTTTAATGTGAGTTCAGGTGCAACAGCAGCATCTTGAACTGCCTCAGGCATCTCTCCAGTGAACTCACGTCGGCTCCTAGTGGTTGGAGCTGGAACTGCAACATACTGAAGAAAATCCTGGATATCTATTGTTACTACTCAGACTTCATATGATCTGATATATTCTGATTCGTGACCGGGAAAAAACGGTCTCTAATGAAGACACATGTTAGATAGAAAATGGCTTAATCTCGTTATAAATATGGTTAGAAAAAAAACTGAAACTGCCTGACACTGCATTCCATTCATAGACAGTAGAAATAACATTTAAAAGTGTGGAGTTAAAAAGTAAAATATCTTTGCAAACATAACCACATGCACTTAAACCACAGAAGTCCATAGGAAAATTATAACCTGTGTTTCTGGAATATTACTAACTACTTGCCACAGGAGCTATAAATGAAATGAACAGTCTGATTAGTTCTGTAGATTGCAGAGTTAGTGGAATAACACAAGATTTGTTGGAGTGATTGTGCAAAGCGTTTTCTGATGATGGTTGTCTTGAATGGCAGAACGACAGTGCTGCAGCAACATATGACAATGATTTACAGATTATCTGTGTGTCTCTGAGGTGGAAATGCCTGTGAGCGCTGATGTTAGGACGCTGTGAGATGAAACACTGCTCCGTTTAGAGTCTGAGGGTAGCAGTGCATTGAAGCTGGTCCAGGTCCAGCTCCTGGTCCTGCATTAGAAAGAGCTCTCTCTCTCTCTCTCTCTCTCTCTCTCTCTCTCTCTCTCTCTCTCTCTCTCTCTCTCTAAGAGGATAAGCTCGTCCCCTTTTCTCCCCTCACCGTGATTGGACGAGCCACTTCTTAGGAATGGCATCAACCTATTTAAATAGCACTTTGTCCCCCTTTGGCTTAAAAGGGAGATTTTTAGCAGCCGATAGCAGAGAAGACAAGTTTAAGAAAAAAAATAACACACAAGATTTTGTTTTAATTCTTTTCACTGTGGAACTTTTTTTCTTTTAAACAACTTGGTGGAAATTCATTCTCAAGGACTATTGCTGGATTCCTAAATATTTTTGCGGGTTATAATAACTTTAGTCAGACAGGTGAGTGGCAGATATTCTGAGCAGCTGTCTCTGCAGCTGTTTCTGTTGCATGTTTTTTAATGGTTTTAACGCGTTGCACACTGACTTCGTATGGCATTGATATTACTGGTGTAAATGGTTAGACTGTTGTGTTTTATGTGTCCCGGCAGCAGGCTGGTGTTTCACCATGAAGCTGACGGGAATATTTTTGCTGTTGATGCTCTGGAGTTGTGAGAGTACCAGAGTCGCAGGTGAGTTTGTCGAAAATGGCTGCTTCAACTTAAGCTTGTTAAACTTCTCGGAATAATAAATCTTATTTTAGATATTACACTGATTACTGGTTCTTGTATAAAAAGAAGCTGGCATGACTTTCAAATGTTTAAATTTGAAGTGAAAATTGAAAACAGTAGAAATCCACTTGTTTGCCAGACAAAGGCTGACTGCTTGTTATTATTCACCCGCAGAGAGCCGAGACGACAATAGCGTTTATGACTTGTTTGAGCTCATCCAAGTCCCCAGTACGAACCGTGGGGTCACACAGGTGAAAGGAGACGACCCGTACAGCCCCGCCTACAAGATCTTCAACCCGGACCTGATCCCCCAGGTTCCCGAGAGCGCCTTTAGGGACCTGATCGATTCCATTCATGCTGAGAGAGGCTTCCTCCTCCTGCTCAACTTCAAGCAGTCCAAACGGACCAGGGGAAGCCTCCTGACCGTGGAGAAGCAGGACGGCTCTGGGCCAGTGTTTGAAATCGTCTCTAACGGCAAAGCAAACACCTTGGACATAGTTTTCTCCACCGAGAACAAGCAGCAGGTTGTTTCCATCGAAGATGTGGATCTGGCGACAGGTCACTGGAAGAACATCACGCTGTTCGTGCAGGAGGACCGGGCGCAGCTGTACGCGGGATGCGACGAGGTGAATACCGCCGAGCTGGATGCGCCAATTCAGAGCATCCTGACGCAGGAGACTCCGGCCAGCGCGCGACTCAGGGTTGGCAAGGGAGCCGTGAAGGACAGGTTCATGGTGAGAGCACGAACCATTATAGACGGAGGGCTTAAGTTTGGAGAGTGAATTGTGATTGCACCGAAATGGTTTAGTCTCGTCTCACTTAATGCGTAACTGTATCCAAATGCGTAAAAACACACACGTTACTACAGAATAATGTTTAGATGCTTTTAGTGTGATGCACTGAGAAGTGTTTTTTTATTTAGTGATGGACCGTCTTGTAGCCTAAATTGAACGTTTGTACCTGCAGGGGGTCCTGCAAAACGTGCGATTTGTGTTTGGAACAACACTGGACGCCATCCTCCGCAACAAAGGATGCCAAAGCTGTGAGTAAACACGACCAAGACGTCTTGTGTGCTTACTAATCGCTCATCTGCTTCATGTACTGCCAAGCTCTATCAAAGAAATGTGTGCACACTTAATTTGTCAGTCGATCTCCACATAAAACACTCTGCTAAGCTGTTTACCACTTGTCACAGAAGAATGCCAGATTACAAATATCTCAGGGTGCTGTGGTCTTAAAGTATATTATCTGGAATGTGCAGTAAATAATTACTTTCTATAATAATTTATAGTGGTGTGGGATATGTGACTAACTACAAATAGCCTTTCCAGTTATAAATTAATAATTAAGATGAGTGTGCAGACGTGAGGTCTGATTGATGCTGTTATTTCTCCCTCAGCTGTTACAACTGATACCATCATCCTGAAGAACCTCAATGGGTCCTCAGCCATCAGAACAGAGTACACTGGACATAAGACTAAAGGTAAACACTGCTGCATGTAACTCTGACATGTAAACCTTTTTGTTATAACCCTAACCCTAGAAAGAAGAATAAAAAAAAACAAAACTAAAAATAACAATCAACTATGTGTGTGCCCGTTTTTCTGTCCTGATGAAGACCTGCAGATGGTATGCGGTTTCTCCTGTGAGGACCTGGTCAGCATGTTTAAGGAGCTGAAGGGCCTCGGTGTGGTGGTCAAGGAGCTGTCCAATGAACTCCGCCAGCTGGTAAGAAGAAAACCCAACAGGCTGTCTGGCAGAGCCCAAGAGACTGTCTGACTGTCGGCTGCCTGTGTGTGTGTGTGTGTGCGTGCTTGTGTTTGTTTTAGATGTGTGCGGTCTCTGAATCACCATCAGAAAGTGTGAACAGCAGTCCAACAGAATACCATCAGATATAAAGTGCATGTTCAGCTATAGAAATGTAGTAACTCTAATATATTCAACAAAATTTTTAGTTAATGAAACTTGAAATGGCAGTATCCATAATTTTTTGCTTGCTAATTTCAGCAAATCAGCACCTAAATATTTTGTGACATCAGTTTAAAACTTGATTTACTCTGTACATCATACAGTTTTACTTGAACTGACATTGAATATGCCCCGCTAGTGCAAATTGTTATCTTTCTAGGTAAAAGCTAGTAAGCTACACTCATGCTTTTTAATCATATTTTGATTATACAGTAAATACAGACCCCACGTGAAGTAGCTCTTTGCCAAGATAAACACTTATGAGAGTAAATAATAAATAGTATTTGTTTTTTTTCTTCCTGCTTCTCTTTCCCACACCCCCAGACGGATGAGAATAAGCTGATCAAAAATCGCATTGGCATTCACAGTGGTGTTTGCATCCACAATGGGATTGTGCGCAAGAACAGAGATGAGTGGACCGTCGATGACTGCACCGAGTGTACTTGTCAGGTGAGACCTTCATTGTGCTCCCATCAGTGTATATTGTGTCTTAAGTATTTAAACACATGTGTGAGGGGACACACTTAATACTCTGACTTGTCTTTACATGTAAACATAGACTCGTATATTAAGACAACCAACACTACGGGACACACTTAACCACCACTCAACTGATCTAGTCAGTAATTAAAAATGTGAAGGCTTGGCAGAGGGCCAACAGCCTTTAGCGTTGTAATAACAGGTCTGTTGTCTGAAGTGCAACTTGATTGTGGCTTTGAGTGACCTGACCAGATTATAAGTAATGCATTGGCCATAATTAAGAGCAAGACCTTTGCTCTGACAAGTGGAAAGTAGGGATGGGTTTAGGTACAAAATACTTGGCAGTGAAGCTCCCTGCGTTTCACCAGTGGGCATCATTTCCCCATTTCACTTTCTACTGATACAGTCAGGGTCTCTATTTCCTCTTTCTTTCCTGTTAATGATCAGATCCAGGAGGGAGAACACTAGCATGCATAGTTAGAAGTAGTTGTTATCCCTGAGTCATTCACAGCACACTCACACAGGTTGTGCTGGCAGGCTGGCTTTACTAGTTCAGGGCTCAGTGCCCGGACCGACTCATGGTGAAACCGACATCCATTATTAGGACCATTATTAGGACTTTGGCCTCATTCCAGCCCTCCCCTGACCCAATGAGCAACTGGTTGTCTGCAGGGGTCTCCGCTCTAAGCCAGAACTCATTTTAGTTTTTCTGGCATGGTAAATATGTGCAATCTCAGATGCTAAAGAGGGAATTTAATGAGGTGGTTGCACGGACATGGACTAAGACTTAGATTAAAAAAAAAAAAAACATCTTGCAACACTCTCTAATTTACATAGGTTCACACAACCATTAACTCCACTTTATCGGCGTTTCTTTGTAATGTCTAAATTTTGTTTCGGAATTGGGATTTGATCTGGCACCTGGATTGAATTTGGAAGAAAACTGCAGCAGCATTTGAGTGATATCCATATGTGCTACTTGCATGTATTTTTTTTAACCTAAATTTGATCTCTGTACTTGTGTAGAACTCTGCTACTGTATGCCGCAAGATCTCCTGCCCCCTGATCCCCTGTGCTAATGCTACTGTGCCTGATGGAGAGTGCTGCCCACGCTGTGGAACGCGTAAGCATTTCCTTTTTCTAAAGTCCAACATATGTTGTTAGAGCCTGCAAAACTATAGAGAGTACACTGTAAATACACTTCTGTTATCCTGCCCTATAAATGGGGGGCCATTTATGTAGAATAAATTGCCCCGAAAAGGTGGAATGCGTATAATTTAACTAACAGACGAAGAATTCAAGTGCTCCGTCATTCCCTAAGTGAGCTGTTTCTACGTTATTTGCCACATAAAACAAAAAGCCACAAATATTTCCTTAGATGTAAAAGTTTTTATTGAAGAGCAATGATGATTTAACTGCATAACATCCAAGTTTAAAATAGGGTGCTGTGTTTGGAACATTGGTCCTTTGTGCTCAAAACATCTTTGAATCTTCTTGTTTAAATAGCTAATTTGCCAAATTGGGTAAAGGAAGATGGAAAATTGGTTAACGTTAGTAAAGCAGTCTTTTACATGAGGAGAAGTGACATATTCTTCATCCCTATGCAGGCTTGGCTGCAATGCTTCCCTAAAACCTAAATAAACATGGGGAGCCGCATTCATCCCAATGTCAGCCACTTGTTGAAGTCATTACACACCCAGGGCCGTGTTTTCAAAATCTGTTTCCTCTTTAGGAAAATATAAGCCAGTGGGGCATCCCCATGCATCCTGAGGACAGTGGGGCCTTCTGTTTCTCAGAGTGTTAGTCCTCTGCCTTTGCTCTGAACAGAGGGCCTTCTCTGTGTCTAAGTCTCAGCTAAATCCACACTATTAGCCCTTCGCTTTAAGAGCTTTCCCTCCTCATTTTGGCTTGGGGTGTTTGCAAGGGGGTGCTGCCTCTCTGGAATAGCTCTTTTATTGTCTCCGTCTTCCCCTCTTTCTCATATTCTCTCCCTCCTGCTCAGCGAGTGACTATGCAGAGGACGGCTGGTCGCCGTGGTCTGAATGGACCCATTGTTCTTTGTCATGTGGGCGGGGCATCCAGCAGCGCGGGCGCTCTTGCGACCGTATCAATAACAACTGCGAGGGCACCTCTGTGCAGACCCGTGACTGCTACCTCCAGGAGTGTGACAAGCGCTGTGAGTCTACATAACACACCAGCTATACACATACAAACAACAAGCATGTCATGTTTGACAGCCAGAATAAGTCATGTGTAGAATTTTGTGATCGTCTTTGGAGTTTTGCATATCTGTCACCATCTGTTTGATCACATTTGTTTCGGTGATATGGCGCCACAGTTATACAACATTTTCTATCCTGATAAATGACCTCTGACCTTTTATTTACGGCCTTTAGTTAAGCAGGATGGCAGCTGGAGCCATTGGTCACCCTGGTCATCGTGCTCCGTCACCTGTGGTGCTGGTGTCATCACTCGTATCCGTCTATGTAACTCTCCTACCCCTCAGCTTGGAGGCAAGGAGTGTGAAGGAGAGGGCCGGCAAACCGAGAATTGTCAGAAATCTGCATGTCCCAGTAAGCTTCTTCATTCTACATTCACTCTCCGCTGTATTTATTTAGTTGTATACAGAAATTAATCAAATTTTTTTCTTATCTCCATCAGTCAATGGCAACTGGGGGCCCTGGTCACCCTGGGACACATGCACTCTCACCTGTGGAGGTGGTAGCCAGACTCGTAAACGCCTGTGCAATGATCCTGCACCAAAATATGGTGGTAAAGAGTGTGTTGGTGATGCCAAAGAGACTCAGAAGTGCAACAAGAACGCCTGTCCCATTGGTGAGTCATTTCAGTTAATTACAGAGCTTCTCCATGGCCCATGTATCTGTGTTATTTTATTATTCACCTCTTTGCTGTGTAGTATTTGTGACATTTACGGTTTTAGCATCTTTTTCTATTCAAGGTTTGAATTATTTTGTTATTTTCTATAGACCTAAACCTACCATCAGAGTGAGATCACAACTGGGATGGGATTTGCATTAATAAAAAAAGATTACATCAGAAGGACCACGATAATGAGATAGCATTGTTGTTTACAGATGGGTGCTTGTCCAACCCCTGCTTTGCTGGAGCCAAGTGCACTAGTTTCCCTGATGGTTCCTGGAAGTGTGGAAAGTGCCCAGGTGGCTATACCGGCAATGGTATCAAGTGTAAAGATATTGATGAGGTAAAAATTCCATAGCACTTGTCCTATGATTATCAGTCCCTCCAGGATTTCGTGGGTGTTTTTCAAGATTGTTGTGGCCGAAAATGCCTGAATTTGCGGCAGCTTTTCTAAAAAATTGCAATGTAAGTTGCAATGTTTTAAGATTATTTATTGCAATGAAATTGCAGGAGACAGTGACAATTCCCCCCCCAAAAAAGTTGTATTTTTTTGCAGCTTTTAAAACATGTTTCAACATTGTAATTGACAATATTTATTCCAAAATTAATTGTTTAATGCTCCAACACATTTACACAAAAGCTGGCATACCAGTGGTGGGTTAGCACCAGCCAGATGCTGGTTTAGCATGAAGTAGTTGGTGGATTTAAGGCACAAAATGAAAATTTACTATTGAAGGAATCACATTTGGACATATCCACAGTAACGTAAAAAGTCAATTTCACTTCACACACACACACGTGTGCTCACGGCTTGTCATGTCAGTTAACAAGAAAAGTACTCAGAGAGCGCAGTACTCCGCCAAGACTGTTCATTGCCTGACCTTGCCATAACACATGCCTGTGTTCAGGCATGTGTTACGCATGTGTACGTACGCATACCGAATCGTGTGACATAAATATGTAGCAGGTGGCAGGAATTGATGGGACTCAGAAACAACCCCACAATTTAATCAGTTGTTCCTTGTATTATTTTTGATACGTCTACAGTGGTGGATTTGTAGTGGGATTGTGAGCAGGCCGCTGCGGTAGCGTTCACTTGTTGCCATGGTTACCGTGCTGCTATCAGATGCCGTGCTGCTATCTCAATGAGAAATCCTTAACAAATCCGTGGATCCAGACTGTAAGCCACATTACTGCCAAAATCGAGTCACTTGGTACTTGTGTCATCTCTGACCTTCCCTGAAAATTTAATCCAAATCCCTTAGTCTGTTTTTGAGTAATGTTGTTAACAGAAGAATGATTCACATATGCTGATCATCACATAACTCCACCGCGTTCCTTGGTGGAGTAATTAATCTGACTTACCTTCATTCTTTCAGTGCTCCAACAGATCTGGATGCAACAGTTTCCATCACAGTGACTTGTCTGGTCCGCTCGTTCCAGCCATTCTCCTAACATGTTTTATGGCAGAAAAGTGTTCATGAATCGATGATTTTTAAAAAAAAATTTTTTGTGTATTCCACCACAATATTTCGCAGGTATAAAACAGTTTACTTCCGCTTTGGTGAAAAACATCAAGAAATTAATAGTTTTGCTTGGTCTTCAGCTGTAATTTTTGTTGATAAATGAGAGACATTAGTATCTCACATGTCTGCATCTTCAAACCAAAAACAAGGAAGTGAATTCGGTGACGTACATGCATTGCGTTTGTGCTGGGGACTGCTATAATTGGTGGAACTCATGGGAGGCGGGCCAAATTGCGGAAAAGTTGCGGTGATTGGACAAAATTGCAAGGATGCACAGAATTTGCGGAGATTGGTTAAATTCGAGTGAATTCAGGCATAGCCAGGAGGGACTGGATTATATAAACTACAAACATGTTTTAATGCTTGCTTGCAACATCTGCCAAGTCTCCAGGTTAATGGTCATGGTTCTTCTAATCCTAAAAACAGTGCAAGGAGGTCCCAGATGCTTGCTTTGAGTTTCATGGTGTGCACCGCTGTGAGAATACAGATCCTGGCTACAACTGTTTGCCCTGCCCTCCTCGCTACTCAGGACTCCAGCCGTTTGGCCGAGGTGTAGAGCAGGCTGCTGCTAATAAACAGGCAAGTACAGTCCTGTCTCCTTATTAAACATCCAGTCAGACAACAGCAAAAGCTTTCAGAGAGAGAGATGGCAGCTGATAAGTAAATCATAAGAACTGGAACACTTGATGTGAAATGTAAGTACACCTGCATCTCTAGGGCAGGATCATGTTCATTTGTTGTGATGAATGTCTGTGTTTTTGAGGTCAGAATGTCCTGAATTTGGCCTATGCATTGCCAGTCTGATCAACAAACTCTTCATTCCTTCCTCAATCTGCAGGTGTGCACACCCCGTAATCCCTGCCTTGATGGCAGCCATGACTGCAACAAAAATGCCCGCTGCAACTACCTTGGACACTTTGCTGATCCCATGTTCCGCTGTGAGTGCAAGCCTGGCTATGCTGGCAATGGCCGTATATGTGGAGAGGATACAGACCTGGATGGATGGCCCAATGCTGACTTGGTCTGTGTGGAGAATGCCACCTACCACTGCAAAAAGGTACATGATGATGAAGACGAAAGGCTCTAAGATTTTGTCTTTTTTTTCTTTTTTTTGAAAGGGATGTTCTCAGAAGGGAAGTTACTCAATAAAATCCTGTTGGAGAATTAAAAGTGTTATTACTTGTAATATTGTAAATTAATGTCTGACTGTGTTGTCTGTTATTCAGGACAACTGTCCCAACCTGCCCAACTCAGGACAGGAAGATTATGATAAAGATGGCACTGGAGATGCTTGTGACAATGATGATGACAACGATGGTATTCCTGATGACAGGGTAAGTCAAGTTTTCCAAAAGTGTTGTTCAAGCGAGAGAGAGAGAGAGAGAGAGAGAGAGAGTGAGTATGTGTGTGTGCGTGTGCATGCGCATGTGCGTGCGAGTGTGCGTGTGTGTGTGTGTTTTCTGCAACTGTGACTTTAGCATTCATCATTCATTCAGTCTAATAAGAGGGCAGGCAGATGATGATGAGGGTAGGGCAGCAGGCTCGGCAGGAAAGAAAATGTTTCTCCCTAGCCTGAGCCAAAACCTCAAATTCCAACACTGAGGTAGAGCTCTGAAGGAGCTGCTCTGTGTGCCAGTAATCTCAACATTAGATTTGGGAAAGGGCCTAAAAATATAGCAGCTTCTTTTCCTGTGTTGCTTAGTCTCTGAAAATAGACAAGCTCAGACAGCAATTGACAAGCACTGCACCTAAAAAACCTAGACTCAACTCTTTGTCTTTCTCTTTTTGAAACAGGACAACTGTCCATTCGTGTACAATCCCAGGCAGTATGACTATGACCGTGATGATGTGGGTGACCGGTGTGACAACTGTCCCTACAATAGTAACCCGGACCAGACAGACACGGACAACAATGGGGAGGGAGATGCATGTGCTGTGGATATCGATGGAGATGGTGAGAATTGAAAACTTAAAAAAAAAACAACACACGAACCCTCTCAAAATGGACATTTTTGTATCTGAAATAAGGTGAGATTACACTTTATGAGTCATATATTTTGTTCTTCTGTGCTTGTTTTTCATATTATATCTTTCCATTCATTTGTCAGGAATATTGAACGAGAAGGACAACTGTCCCTATGTATACAACGTTGACCAGAGAGACACAGATCTGGATGGAGTGGGAGATATGTGTGATAATTGCCCTCTGGAGCATAATCCTGATCAGGTTTGTGGACACACACGCAGACACACACAGACACACCACCCTCCCCAATTTCCTTCCGCCTCACCCAGCAACAATAATCCACATTCATCTCCTTGCCATTCTCTTTAGCTCAGTATATATCTCTTTTTCAATTGAGATAGGAACTTGGTGCTTAGCACTGTGCAGCTGCCTAAGCTTTATCATGTCAGGTAAAGGTGGAGTAAATCCTGTATGCAGCTTAAGGGCACATCAGTTCAATAAGGCAAGGTGGGGGGCTAGGGGTCTTTTCAATGGCCCATTGATGTTAGCTGACTAATGTGAAGAGAGAGGCCCTAGACTGGATATTACTGAGGAATGGGGTGGCCCTGGGGTATGTGCATGCCCTGTCGGCACAGTACAGGCCTGCTCAGTCCACCTGTGCCATGCTACACTGAGAAAAAGGAATGTGTTGAACAATGGAAATCAGGAGAAGGATGGGGGGAGGAGAAGAGCAAGTCTAAACAGTCTAAACAGGTGTGATTTTTACAGAGTGAAGTCCACACTACAATAATAGTATGTGTTGGTTGAAAGATTACAAAAACTGCACAACAACCTTTTTTGATTGTGCAAGCCCCTCTCCCACCCATTGTTTTGAAAATGCCACAAGGTATACCTCGGCCAGCTCAGTAGGACATGCATGACTTTGCATTTCACTGTGGATGCTGGTAGTGGTCAACAAATAAGTGGCGTAGGAAGAGCAGTCTTGCGAAGTAATGTTTGATTATGAACAATTGAAGTTGGCAGCTTTACAGAGGCAAAGAGTGATTGGAGCTTAAGGAAGTTCTTAATGAAAGCACAGGACAAGAGCATAAAGAACAAGGGCAGCAATAAACAGCAGTGAAAGGAAATGAGCATTGTGTTATGTGATCACAAATTTTGAAATGCCAATACGCCATCGTCACCTTAAGGCATATATTAGGTCATAACTGATGTAAAAATATTGTATCATCAGGTGGATTCAGACGATGACCGTGTGGGAGACAAGTGTGACAGTAACCAAGACATTGATGAGGACGGACATCAGAACAACCTTGATAACTGCCCATACATCCCCAACGCCAACCAGGCTGACCATGACAAGGACGGCAAGGGAGATGCCTGTGACCATGATGATGACAATGATGGCATCCCTGATGACAAAGACAACTGCAGACTGGCCTTCAATCCTGATCAGGTGGACTCAGATGGTAAGCAATAAAGGCCAGTCCTACTCAATACAGGTTTCTCTTAACTGCTCTGATGAGGCCATACACTCAGCAAGTTGATGAACCTTGAATTTTACTATTAACTAATATGCAATGTGTATTCTTCAGGTGATGGCCGTGGAGATGCTTGCAAAGATGACTTTGATCAAGACAGTGTTCCTGACATCTATGATGTGTGTCCTGAGAACTTTGACATCAGTGAGACAGACTTCCGCAAGTTCCAGATGGTTCCGTTGGATCCAAAGGGCACATCCCAGATTGATCCTAACTGGGTTGTCCGCCATCAGGGCAAGGAGTTGGTTCAGACTGTCAACTGCGACCCTGGCATTGCTGTTGGTAAGCAAAAACAATATTTCATAGTTGTCTGCACGCTGACCTGCAGACTATGCAAAGATAGATGTACTAGCTCTTTGTCAGTCATTTTTATTGATGTCCTGTGTTGAGATCCCTCCAACTTGTTACTCCATCAGGTTACCATGAGTTCAATTCAGTAGACTTCAGTGGGACTTTCTTCATCAACACAGAGAGGGATGATGATTATGCTGGCTTTGTGTTCGGCTACCAGTCCAGTTCCAGATTCTATGTGGTGATGTGGAAGCAGATCACACAGACCTACTGGTCAAATAAACCCACCAAAGCCCAGGGCTACTCTGGCCTGTCTATTAAAGTGGTTAACTCCACTACCGGCCCAGGAGAACACCTCAGGAATGCCCTCTGGCACACAGGCAATACCCCAGGACAGGTACACTGGACTTCCATCTCTCAATAAACAATTTTAACGTGATAAAAAATCTGATAAATCAATGGCTGTATATTTCCTCATGCTTCAGGTTCGCACTCTCTGGCATGACCCTAAGAACGTTGGATGGAAAGATTTTACTGCCTATAGGTGGCATCTGATCCACAGGCCGAGAACAGGACTTATTCGGTGAGTAGAGGAAGTCATTGAATTCCCATACATAATCACATTTCACATTAGTTTATATTGAAATGTCAGTATTTGGACCATGTTTCATATATCCTTTATTCCCCCAGAGTTGTGATGTATGAGGGTAAGAAAATCATGGCCGATTCTGGTAGCATCTATGACAAGACATATGCAGGTGGCAGACTAGGTCTTTTTGTCTTCTCTCAAGAGATGGTATACTTCTCAGACCTCAAGTATGAATGCAGAGGTAAGAATTTACTTCAAATCAGTGAAGTGTGCATGCACTTGATTTACCGAAAATGAGTGCATCTGAGGTTCCGTATGCACACTCTTCATATCATGTCTCCTTCTTTTAACAGATGCATGAATGACGCAGCACAGGAAGCTCTGAGGAATGCACCTTTTTGTATAAAGTATGAACATATATTCTCATGCAAAGTCCAGGGACTGATCTCCGCAACTCTTTCTTCTGTGGCACGCACACTCAGAGCGAAAGGCATGTGGTCTGCCTCAGGGTAACTTGAAGCTTTTTGGGCAGGGCACCAACCAGCTGACTGCCAGTTGAGGATCAGAGATCCCTTAGCATCCATGAGACCAGGGAAAGCTGGAGAAACAAAACTAAGAATCCCTTTGGCTTTGCCATTAGGACACCAGCTTCTTTCTATGCCAACGCTATCTGCTATGCTACTCTCTGAAAGACCTCATTCATCTCTGTGCTCCTAATAGATAACTATGCACTTCCAAGCCTTTACATCTCTCTCTGTCTTTCTGTCTCAATTCTTCAGCCTGTGTGCCTTTCTACCTTACTTTCAAGATGGACATCCCAAAGAAAAAAAATGAATATTTCCTTTGCTTTACAAGACCAAACCAGGATGTAGATTCTGAATGATACAACTTTTGAGGACTCAGCATTATTATTATTTAGGAATTTGTATTGTTGCAGCTTAAGAAAAGTGTTGAGAGTTAGAAATAATGACAATGTGATGTATGTTTGCGTTCATGCATGTACTGTGTGTGAAAGACTAGCGATGAATGGAACAAGGAAGTTCTTTTACCTGTCTAAGAATCTGCAGAGAAGAACTGTGGATAAGAGAATGGTAAATTGCATTAGCTATCTTTTTCATACAAATATCAGAGGTTTTGCTGATGTTGTCTGGTTATCGAAACAACTCTCAGGACTAGATGGAAGTGGTGATCTTCCCACATTAAACCAGTAAAAAAAAAAATGATGAATCTGTTTCACAAAGCAATTGCTGAAGCCAGTTCTACCACCAATATATTCTCAGTCTCACATCTAAAACTGAATATTGAAGAGATTAATCTCTCACAGTTTTTGAGGATTTAAATATAAAAAGATGTAAATACATGTACTTTATTGACTGTTGCCTACAATGTAGACAGCAAACAAAGTTTGAGTACTTTTAAAAAGTAAATAAAATCCTTCCAATTCCAGTGGTTATAATACAGTGAAAATTGACATAAAACCAGAAAAAGATAATTGTCAGGCACAGGAAGCATGCTCTTGTTATTGTCTGTCATCTCCTACTGTACAAATCCGATCAGTCTTCTTCAGATAAAGCTGCTTAGTATGAAGTGTATATGACTTGTGTACCTTTTCTTCAGAGAGAGATGAAAAACAAAGGAAATCTTTGATGTACAATTATTACCTCATTTTCTGTTGTATAATTCGATCAAACAAAAACACAACCTAAGTACTTTTTCATATACCTTTGAAATGATGGACATCTTAGTGCTACTGTAGCATGAACTGTAAATACTATGACATTTCATATCTACAAATGCAGCAAAGCTCCCAGTCCCATGATCTATGCCAGTAAAAATGACAATAAAATGGGAGACTTCTTTTTTATAATTTGCTTTATCATGTATGTCCAATGCGGTTTTAGCAGATAAATTATTGCTCTGTTTGTCTTAGCTGTTTGTGGGATGTTGATTTGTGTCTGTGTGTGTGTGTGTGTGTGTGTGTGTGTGTGTGTGTGTGTGTGTGTGTGTGTGTGTGTGTGTGTGTGTTTGTGTGCGTGTAAGTAGAAAAATGCTATTTAAATAATTTATCAGGATCTGTTGCCTTACAAAAGGCTGCATGTCCATCTGTATAAATGGTTTGCACACTGACGTGAGGATGTTCTGTTCTTTATCGTTTTTACCTTTTTTTTGTTAATGTGTATCAATGTTACCATTATTTTTGTACAATTAGCTTGGCTTGTCTGTAAACATTTTCTTAGTTGTACGAAGCAAAATGCTGTCTTTATTCATAGTGACTATTTTGTTACATACTTTAAGACAATAAATAGTTGTTGAAATTCTCAAACCTTTCTGTGCTTTTGTTTACCAGAGTGGAGCTATGTTGCTTTTTTGTATCGAAGTCCAGCAGTCATGAAGTCCAGAATATGTTCTAATGACGTTGAGATACAGTCATAATTTAAAAATACAAACTGGCCGTTGATTCAGAACAGACTTTGTGGGATTCCTTTCACTAGAATACATCACAAAGGCCCCAGTTTTGATTGGGTTTACTGTAGCTTCAAAACTCAGCACCTGGGGTGCGTTTCACAAAGCAGGTTCATCAGACTCTGAGTTGATCTACTCTGAGATAGGAAACTCCGAGTTTCCGGTTCCAGAACAGCTGATTGGAGTTGGTTTAATCAATTCGGAGTAGTTTAAGTGCATGCACCACAACTGTAAAAAGCCAGCATAAGTGGAGCCGTGGTTTGACGAGTCACCATGGCCAAGGGGAAGCGCAGGGCTGCATTTTTCCTTTTTTTTGTCTACATTTATTCTCATTGTTAAACTCCACAGAAGGGGTGTCAATATTTTATGAGATTAATGCATATTTTTGTCTTGCAGCCAAATATTTTAATATTTAGTACCTGCATGTGACCATCACCAGCCCTCCCTGAAAGCTAAGCTGATATTCTTCATTAGAATTCCCTATTGTGAGCCAGGGATGGCAGTGCTACACCTCAGTGATGTGCAGAGGAAACAAAAGCAGGATAGGATGAAACAGAATGAACAAGGATAGGATCTAACAAGCGGTGTCAGGTGTGCTATTCCCGACTACTAATTACTCATCAATAAAAAAAAAACAACAACAAACAAACAAAACAGAAAAATAAAAAAACAGTATTGAGCACCATAATTGTGGGTGTCTTGACAGTATAAAATAGAATAGGCCAGAAGAGGACACTAGTGAAAGAGAGAATGAGTTTAGTGTAGAAACTCTGGAGAGAGTCTCAGCACATTCTGCCTACCATGGAACTCAACGGGAGCTGGCAAGACCTGGTCAAACATGCAAGTGTGAAGGACACCGAAGCCCAGAACTGTAATCACGGCAAGGCAGGGCCAAGCCAACAGGGTGCCCCCCACCCCCCCGTGCCACAGGAGCCACAGGGCGGCACCCCCAGAGAGCCACTGGGGCCACCGTGAACCACGCCGACCCTAAGAACAAGAGCGAGCAGCTACCGACACCCCCACCGCGCCAAGACCAACCCAGGTGGCCTGGGTCACGTGGACCCACCCGCCACCCAAGCCCTTACCCTGCCCGCCCCAACCCCCACCAGAACCCCACACCCCACCAAAAAATTGGAGAGCAGGGAAGGCAAGCAAGAGGGTGGTGGGAAAGACACGGGGTCGTAGAGCCCTGCCGTCTGCCCCACCACAGAGCCCATCGTTTCCGTCCCCACCTGCCCTTGTGATCCTAACTGTTGTGTTATGTGCCTAAGAGTTGCTATATACAGTGAGGTGTGAAGTATGTGAAGTGCACAGTAAGAGGCAGTCTGGTGTGGATCCGGCCCATGAGGACAGAGCAGTGGGGGAGACAGGTGGTAAGATCACCGGTACTGATGCAGAGGGCCCCCAGAGCCAAGAGGTAAGGGGCCAGGGAGGGCCCAGACGAAACCACTGGCCCAGGCAGTAGTACCACAACCCCCGGGAGCCACAGTGCCAGAGCAGCGCCCCGGCAGATCCAATAGCCCCAACACGGACCAGCCGCACACAGCACGATGCATTTTTCACCCCACTTGAATTGGAAATCTTAATGCGCTCATATGGCAAGTTTGAACACATTTTTAGAAAGAAGTACAACACTGCTGTGGCTGCAAAAGAGAGGGAGATGGCATGAGAGAACATTGCTGCCCTCAGTGCGTTAGTTTAAATGTAGTCCTTTGCAATCACAATAATATTACAGGGGAAATCTGTTTGAATGGTAGCCTGTTAAGTTATTTCGTTTAGGGGCAATCCCACAGGGGAGAAGCGCACATGGCAGCAGCTTAAGATGAAATATAAAACATTGTTCAAACAGGTAAGACCTTGGCAAAATCTCATGGAGATATCTCATTTGGATTTTGACTGTGCAGTTGTTTTATCCCACACATAGCCTAAATTTCTTCATCCATATCATGTTCTGTTAAATAATTAAGCCTATTTAAATTAACACAGACTTCTACACAGGGAAACAGAAAGTAAGGAGATGCCGGTAAAACAGTTGGTGGCCCAGCACTGCCACCTCTAATCACACTGGGAATTCCTAAAAGAAACTAAAATTACAAATCTGAATCGCCACCTTATCACGGTGGAGGGGTTTGAGTGTCTCTTTTTTTTTTCTCTTTTTTTTTTTGTCTGCAAGTCCGCTCAAAAATGACACCAACCAACCATGGTGTCATTGCTTAAGCTTCATGTGCAATTTTTTTTTCTTCTTTGTGACTGTGACCATCACCTGTCCTCATGGCAAATTAACCTATCATGTTTAATTCAAGCTGTTTCCTACATTATGCCATTGAGGGCTGTGCACACCCAAGTGAAACATAAAACAAACACAGGACAGACAGAAAGGTGAGGCATAGACAGTGTTCTAAGAGATAAGGTGCATTTTATTTGTTTGTGCTCTTTAATTCACACCTTAAAACCAGTTACAAATCTAAGACCCTTCACAAACACCAGATACGACAGAATCCCAACTGGATCAATCATGAAGATGTCAGGAGACCACAAGAAGGATAGATAAAGCAGAGTGAGATCCACAGACACTAACCCAGGAACCTCCACTGACTCAGCGACCGGAGGAACAAACTCTATTGAGTTTTGGTAGGTGCCGGTGTGGTGGGTCTGGCATGCATGAAAACCTCCACCAAAAGGAGGGAGCTGTCTCCTCCAGCCCAAGGAGGTCCACACAGCTCCCCCGCAGGAGCCAGCAAGTGGAGACCTAGCCCAGGAGCCCGGAGCGAACCCGCCGACACAGCCAGAGCCCCAAGGCCCGTGCAGCAGAACAGGCCATAACAGATCCCCACGGCGCCCCACCGGCCCACAGCCCCACTTCCCCCACTACCACCCCATCGTCCCCCACACATCATCCCCCACAACCCGAGGTTAATGTTCAGAGATTGCTTATTTTTCCAGTTAACAAGGATTGTTTTTTTGGCAATGGCGAGGGCTACAAGTAAGGATTGAGATTGTTTGTGTGGTAGGTCCGTTGTTGTTAAGTCGCCGAGTAGACACAGACTTGGAGATAAAGGAATCCTGCAGTTCAAGATTGCGGAAAGCTTTTCTGAGACGTCAGTCCAGAAATTTTTTACGGGGGTGCATAGTCATAGAGCATGAAAATAAGTATCAGCAGTGTTCTGAGAGCACTGGAGACAGATGTCGGAGTCGGAGAATCCCATTTTGTTTATCATATATTGAGTAATATGTGTTCTATGGAGGACTTTGTATTGGATGAGTTGTAAGTTTGTGTGTTTTGTCATTTTAAATGCATTATCGCAAATTTGAGTCCAGAAGTCTGGTTCCGGGGATATAGATAAGTCTAACTCCCATTTAGAGATGGGTAAATGTATTGTATCAGTGCATAAGAGTAACTTATATATTTTAGAGAGGGTTTTAGTTGTTGTTGGAGAAAGCTTTATGGCAGGGGTCACCAACTATATTTTCCAGAGGGCCAGAATTTTACCGGACAGTCACTTTGGGGGCCGGACCCTCAAACAAAAATTAAATAAAAATCGAATTTTGGCATAACATTATTATTTGATGTTTATTTTTTATATTTTTTTCCATTTCATTACAAAACTGAAGGCATTTTTAGCCTTTATGAGTCAGTGCTCCTATCACCTGTACCACAGTCAACCACTAGGAGTGATAGAGATATTTTGCCTCATCTCAAGTCAACTTTATTCACAGAGCACTTGAAAAAGAAACACCGCAGAAGTGACAGGAAAGGGCCTCTTAACACGGGTAAAATGGCACTCTCTAAGGCCACGAAACGAAAAGTTGATGTGGAAAACAGATCCTTTAATAATGACTGGACTGACTGCTTTAATAGTGTGGACCACATGATATTTTCTCTTTGATCCTCACAATTTTGGAATCCAGTTGCGGGCCGGATTGGACGGTTCGGCGGGCCGGATTCGGCCCGCCGGCCGCCAGTTGATGATCACTGCTTTTTGGGGTTTGAGTGTCTCGGTGATCCTGGGAGCTATGTTGTCCGGGGCATAAGCCCCTGGTAGGGTCTCCCAAGGCAAACTGGTCCTGGTTGAGAGACCAGACTAAGCGCGATTCAGAAGACCTTGATGATAACAGACATAGGTGAAGCCGCTACCTCGCCCGGGTTAGGGAAACCGGGGCCTTCCCCTGGAGCCAGGCCTGGGGGGGGGGGGGGGGCTCGCAAGAGAGCGTCTGGTGGCCGAGCCTTGGGGTCCCGTAGGGCTCAGTCGGGCACAGCCCAAAGAAGTAACACGGGGCCACCGCCAAGTAGGCCCACCACCTACAGGGCAGGAAGTCGGGGTCGGGTGCTATGTCAACCAGGCAGTAAGCAGGAGCGAGCGCCTGGGCGTTCTGCCCCCTGGTGGCGTAGACTGGCTCTGGGGATGTGGAACGTCACCTCACTGGCGGGGAAGGAACATGAGCTGGTGCGGGAGGTGGAGTGATACCGGCTAGATATAGTTGGGCTCACCTCCACACACAGCAAGGGTTCTGGAACCAGAATCCTGGAGAGGGAGTTGGACTCTCTCCTACTCCGGAGTTGCCCAAAGTGAGAGGCGGTGGCTGGGTGTGGGGATACTCACAAGGCCCCGGCTGAGCGCCGCTTTGTTGGAGTTCTCCCCGGAGAATGAGAGGGTCGCCTCTCTGCGACTTCGTGTTGCGGAGGGGAAAACTCTGACTGTTGGCTGTGCTTATGCACCGAACAGCAGTTCAGAGTATTTGGTCTTCTTGGAGTCTCTGGGGGGAGTCCTGGAAGGGGTACCACCCGGGGATTCCATAGTTCTCCTGGGAGACTTCAACGCTCACGTGGGCAACGATGGAGAAACCTGGAGGGGGGTGATTGGGAGGAACAGCCTGCCTGATGTGAACCCGAGTGGTGTTTTGTTTTTGGACTTCTGTGCTAGTCATGGTTTGGCCATAACAAACACCATGTTTGAATATAAGGTTGCTCATAAGTGTACTTGACACCAGAGCACCTTAGGTCAAAGGTCGATGATCGATTTTATAGTCGTATCGTCAGACCTGTTTTGGACACTCGGGTGAAGCGAGGTGCAGAACTGTCAACTGATCACCACCTGGTGGTGAGTTGGATCCGATGGCGGGGAAGACTGCCGGACAGACCAGGTAAACCCAAACGTGTAGTGCGGGTGAACTGGAATGTCTGGCGGAGGACACTGTCCACAGGGTTTTTAACTCCCACCTCCGGAAGAGTTTCTCCTGCATCCCGGGGGAGGTTAGGGACATGGAGTCTGAGTGGTCCATGTTCAAAACCTCCATTGCAGAAGCAGCTGCTAGGAGCTGTGGTCTGAAGGTCACTGGTGCCTGTCGTGGCGGCAATCCAAGGACCCGCTGGTGGACACCAGCGGTGAGGGAGGCCGTCACGCTGAAAAAAGGAAACTTTTCGAGCCTGGTTGGCTTGGGGGTCTCCCGAAGCAGCTGACAGGTACCGGTTAGTCAAAAGGGTGGCAGCTGTAGCGGTTGTGGAAGCTAAAACTCGGATGTGGGAGGAGTTCGGGGAGGCCATGGAGAAGGACTTTCGGTCGGCCTCGGGGAAGTTCTGGCAAACCGTTCGATGCCTCAGGAAGGGGAGGCAGGGGTTTGCTCAGGCTGTGTACACTCAGAGTGGAGAACTGTTGACCCGTACTGGGGATATCGTCGAGCGGTGGAAAGAGCACTTCAAGGAATTCCTGAACCCGGTAAACGCGTCCTCTATGGAGGAGGCAGAGCCTGAAGACTCGGGGGAATCTTCGTCCATATCCGTGGCAGAGGTCGCCGAGGTAGTTAAGAAGCTCCTCGGTGGCAAGGCGCCAGGTGTGGACGAGATTTGCCCTGAGATGCTGAAGGCTCTGGACATTGTTGGACTGTCCTGGTTGACACGTCTATACAATATCGCATGGGCATCGGGTGCAGTGCCTGTGGAGTGGCAGACCGGGGTGGTGGTCCCTATTTTCAAAAAGGGGGACCAGAGAGTGTGTGCCAACTACCGTGGTATCACACTTCTCAGACTCCCCGGGAAAGTTTACTCTAGGCTGCTGGAAGGGAGGATCCAACCGATAGTCGAACCTCGGATTCAGGTTGAGCAATGCGGATTCCGTCCCGGTCGTGGAACAGCGGACCAGCTCCTTACCCTTGTGGAGCTGCTGAGGGGGTCATGGGAGTATGACCTGCCAATCTACATGTGTTTTGTAGATCTGGAGAAGGCCTATGACCGTGTCCCTCGAGGGCTTTGTGGGGGCACTGCGGGAGTACGGGGTCCCGGGCTCGTTGCTGCGAGCCGTTCGGTCCCTGTACAACCAAAGTGAGAGCTGTGTCCGCATACTCAGCACAAAGTCAGACATGTTTCCAGTGGGTGTTGGACTCCGCCAGGGCTGCCCCTTGTCTCCAATCCTGTTTGTGGTTTTCATGGACAGGATTTCAAGGCACAGTCGTGGTGGGGAGGGTTTTTGGTTTGGGAGCCTCAGGATCGCATCTCTGCTTTTTGCGGATGATGTGGTTTTGTTGGCGTCCTCAGACCGTGACCTTCAGCACGCTCTGGAGCGGTTTGCAGCCGAGTGTGAAGTGGCAGGGATGCGGCTCAGCACCTCCAAGTCCGAGGCCATGGTTCTTGGCCGAGTTGGGGGGGGAGTTGCTTCTCCAAGCGAAGGAGTTTAAGTATCCCGGGATCTTGTTCACGAGTGATGGGAAAATGGAGCGAGAGATGGACAGGCGGATTGGTGCGGCGTCAGCAGTAATGCGGGCATTGTACCAGTCCGTCGTGGTGAAGAGGGAGCTGAGCCGAAAGTAGATGGATTACCAGTCCATCTACGTTCCAACCCTCACCTATGGTCATGAGCTTTCGGTAGTGACCGAAAGAACAAAATCGCGGATAGAAGCAGCCGAAATGAGCTTCTTCTGTAGGGTGGCTGGACTCAACCTTAGAGATAGGGTGAGGAGCTCAGACATCTGGAGGGAGCTCGGAGTAGAGCTGCTGCTCCTTCATATTGAAAGGAGCCAGTTGAGGTGGTTTGGCCATCTAATTTGGATGCCTCCAGGGAGACTTCCTTTGGAGGTTTTCCGAGCATGTCTGCCTGGGAGGAGACCCCGGGGTAGACCCAGAACTCGCTGGAGGGATTATATATCCCGTCTGGCCTGGGAACGCCTCGGGATCCCCCAGGAAGAGCTGGAAAGCGTCACTGGGAGGAGGGACGTCTGGAACGACCTGCTTCGCCTGCTGCCTCCGCGACCCGGCCCCGGATAAGCGGAAGAAAACGGATGGATGGATGGAATCCGAATCTGAGGTTGCAGGACAATGTCATTAACAGAATATGATTTAAAATTAAGATCTCTACATCATTCACCTGCAATCTGAAACTCATTCTTGATGGTTCTGACAGGTTTATGTCCAGGAAAACAACAAAGATGGGCAGAAGTCTTTTCAGGGCCAGGCACACTTTTCTGACCACTTGTGATGTGTGTACTAGGGTTATAACTTTTTGAACTTTTTTTCCAAAATCAACGTCCTGCATCATGATTGGATGAACTTTTTGGTATAATTTAAGAAACCAAACTCCATTTTCAACACTCTTTTAAAAAAGTCCCCCCGAAACAAAAAAGTATTAAATACACATTACAGCCAATGACATGACTTATAAAGTGAAAGCAAGAATAGAAACTGATACTCCAGTATATTATGATGGCAGTACAACTTATCATTGATCCATTATCAGTCATATTGACTTGTAATGGCCCTTGTGATAACTTAGCATGGTATCACATTTCATATCATTGGCTGACCTTTTGCAGAAGAGGGTCTTTGAGGGTTTCCTCTTGGATTTTGGACAGAATCATTGCTTTGGGTGTGGTGTGTTGTGCCATGAAGTTGACGTATTCTTCAGCTACTTTTGTCGCTCGGGTGTGTACTCCATGTTGTATCAATACTGAATGCCTGGACATGTAGTCTGCAGGATTTTCAACTCCTTTGCTGTAGACTACTTTGAGGTCGTAGGGCTGTAATCTCAAACCCCAACATTCACCTTGCTGGCGATTTGGAGCGGGAGTTGTTCCAGATC
Source organism: Acanthochromis polyacanthus (assembly GCF_021347895.1). Lineage (NCBI taxonomy): Eukaryota > Metazoa > Chordata > Actinopteri > Pomacentridae > Acanthochromis > Acanthochromis polyacanthus. The sequence continues at coordinate 22,695,977 of NC_067128.1, read as the reverse complement.
ACTTCCAGTGCCTTGTGATCTGTAACAAAAGTAAAGGAGTGCCCAAACAAATACAAATGAAAATGTTCCCAACTCCACACTATTGCTAGTGCCTCTCCTTCAGTCTGCGAGTAGTGCTTTTCTACGTCACTGAGTGCATGACTGGCAAATGCTATTGTGAGTCTTTTCCCTTCCTTACTGAGTTGGTAAAGAATAGCTCCTGGACCTACAGGGCTAGCATCAACAACAAGTTCAGTCTGCTTATATGGATCAAAGTACAATATGACAGTGTCACTGGTTAGGCTGTCTTTTCTTGCCTGCAGTCCTTTGGCGTGGTCTTTGCCCCAGTGCCATGATGTACCTTTCTTGGTTAGTTCGCGAAGTGGAGCTGAGATTGATGCACAGTCTTTGATGAAACAAGCACAGTACGTTGTCATGCCGAGCAGGCTTCTCACCTCTGTGGGATGTCTGGTGCGCTGGCTTCTTTGATGGCACTAACCTTTTTGGAGTCAGCTGAAATCCCGCCTTCTTGGAAAGTGAATCCGAAAAACTCCAGTCTGGACTTGTTAAACTCACATTTGTCTTTGTTGAGGGTGAGGCCTTTTTCTTTGAGTCTCTGAAACACTGCAGTGAGGCTTTTATCACGGTCAGCTTGTGTTTTACCATGCACGATTATGTCGTCACTGACTTTCTTTACGCCGTCAGTTCCTCGTAGCCCTTGGCAAATGACATTTTGAAATACTTCTGCTGCTGAAGAAATGCCGAAGTTGAGATGTTTGTATCTGCGCAGGTCTTTGTGTGTACCGAAGGTTGTGATATACATTCTGTCAGGGTAGAGCTCCAACTGGTGATATCCAGCCCTTAAGTCAAGCTTGGAGAAGGCTGTGGCTCCATTGAGCTCTTGAATGATGTCATCCATAGTTGGTGTGATATGACGCTCATGTTGTATTGCAGTATTAGTTTGTCTCATATCTACACAGATTCTACCCTCGCTTGGATTCTTGGGTTTGGGTGGAGTCACTATCAGTGAAACCCATGGCGTTGGGCCTGTAACAGTCTCTATAATGTCACATTCTTCAAGCTTTTCTAGCTCTTTTTCCACTTTTTGACAGATGTGAAATGGCACACACCTATGTGGTTGACATGTCGGGTGAACAGTGGAAGAGCTCTGGGTTGTTTTCCAACAGTTTATTGGCCACTGTACTGGGTGGAGGTTAAGACACAGTATTGACCACTTTGATAAGACCTAACTGTGTAGCTGTGTGATAACCCAGACGAGAACAGCCTTGCCACTTTTCACATAAAACTTAATGTCACTTTGTTGTTTGCTACTGCTTCACATGTAAACATGGCTGCCAGCGAGAGTGGAGTGGTACAGCCATAGGGGAAAATGTTAGTGTCAGCTGGCGCTAACTGTGGCTGTGGTGACAGCATGTTGAGGGCATATGGACTTATGACATTTACTGTGACACCTGAATCTATAACCACTGAGATGTCGACACCATCAATATTAACCTGTGTTGTTGGTGTATTTCTTTTGGCAGCGCTGGTGGTCACAAAAACATAGTTATGTTTACTGCTTGATGGGTCCTTATTTTCTCTGTGCGTTGAGTTGGTGACATTATACCCTTTCTTGTGCATTTTATGCTGCTGCTTTTTGAGGCCCTTTGGTTCTGTATCATAGCTCTTTTGTTGTTTTAGCTTTGACCTACACTGTCTGGCAAAGTGATTTCGCTTACAGCAAGTTTTACAGTCTTTTCCTTGAGCAGGACACTCACCTTCAAGTGGATATTTCCCGCCACAGTTGCGACACTGACTGTTGGATTTGTTCATATTTGCACTGGCAGTGTTGCAGCTTTTAATTGGTCGTCCTTTCTGTAGCACTGCATTCACTGCTGCAGCTACTCCTGGTTCCATGCCAGTTGCCTGTTGTTCTGATACTTCCATTGATCTCCCATAGCTCAGGATTTCTTCTAGGGTTATGCCAGGCTCTCTGAGCTCTCGTCTGTGAAGCCTCGTAGACATACAGCTCTGAATCAGTTGTGCTTTTAATTCCAAATTAATATCGGAGAACTCACAATGCTTGGCCAGCATGCGTAGTCGTGTGCAGTATGTGTCCAGATTTTTGCCAGAGAGTTGCACTGCTTTTCTGAATGTGTACACCTCATACAGCACGTTTTTCTTTGGTGTAAAATATGTTTCGAGCTTTGCTTTGACATCTGTATACTTGTCTGTCATTGCCGCTAGCGTGTCATATATGTCATGGACACATTCACCAGCCAAGTGTAAAAGTAAAGCTTTCAACCTTGTATCTCCTGTGATGTTGAAGACAGTTGTATAATTCTCAAACCTCTGCACCCATTTGTTCCAGCACGATCCAACTGAACTAGGGTCTGTTTTTGTGTGAAACGCAGACAACATATGCGTAGTTGCCAGCGACATGGCGGCTCCGTGAAAACTTTTCCCTCCTGCATGGTTTGCGTAGCGGCACTTTACTGGTCTGTCTCCGATTGCTTTTTTCCTCTTTTCTTTTTAATCCTCGTCGCCAGTGTGATGTGTGCACGGACACAAATGATGAGAGATGGCTGGTTGGAGTGCTGTAGCTTTCCTGCACATGTTGCTATGTGTCATACAGACAGACAGACAGACTGGTTATCTCCGCTACTACACAGGCATTTCAAAGGTACTGCTCTATGAGCATGTGTACATACAGGTATGGTGCATTCAGGAACAGTGTGACGGTCTGTAGTAAATGTTTCTGTAAACATTACACCGCCCTGCATACAGTTGCCTTACTTAATTGCTCTGCATATCCGACATTATACAAAAATCTTACGTTTGCAAAGAACCGCAGCACAACACACAATATCTGATGGGATGTGAGAGCATGACTGCGGTTGGTAATGTTGGAAATGTAAGGACGGATTAGGTTGTATATGCAAGTCATGGGCCAAGCAGTCAAGCACAAAATAACACAGGTTTAAAGTTAAAAAAAGAAGAATTTATTTTCCAAAAGCAACTTTTACAAAACAAATGACTAAAGCTAATTAAATCAAAGCTATAGGGCCCTTGAAAAAGGTCAACAAAGTATAACTCTACTGAAAATAAGACTGACAGAATCAAGGCACCACCTCAAATAACAGTCCTGCCAGAATGAAACACTGGGGCAACATATATAGTAATGGACCAGACCACATTAAACACAGGAGGGAACTATATACACAACAAATAAAAGTAACTAAATGAGACCCTGATTCCCCCTATGATGCAATAGCCATTGGTTTGGTCCATGAGACAGCACTTCAGCATAAAGCCCTGCTCCGCCCTCAGCCCCATTTTTGGGAAGGCGGATAGCGTCTGCGGCAGCACGTGCGTTACTGGCGAGGAAAAAGGCTGATGAAGGCGGTGGTGGCGGTTGGCACGACTGGTCTAAGAATGGGCAAGAGATGGCAGAATGTAGTGAAGGATCAGGAAGTGAGATGGGAACTGAATCTGGTGGTGGGAAAGACGAGTCCTGGAGTCGTAACAGACGTAAGCGCAAAAAGCAAGTAAAAGGCAGAGACACCTCCATGTCAGAGGACAATGAAAGTGATCAAAGAGTTGTGACAGTGGAAAGACAGAAAGATTTGTACAAAGTGATCATTAAACTTACCCAAGATGGTACTTCATTTGGTGAGTGGAACCCAATCCAGTTAACAAAGATTTTAAACAGGATGCTGGGTGAAATTAAATGTGCCAAAATATTGCGTAATGGATCTCTATTAGTAATTTGTAGGGATAGTGCACAACAAGGCAAGGCAATCAGAACAAGTAAGATAGAAAGAAAGTACAATGCTCAATGATTGAGGATAAAAAGTTTGTGCGAGGGGTTATTACAGGAGTCCCAACAAATGTGACGGAACAAGTCAGAGATAATGTAACAGGAGCCAAAGTTATTGAAGCAAAACGTCTGCAAACAACCAGGTATGGAGAAAAACGTAATAGTCTGTCTGTCATGATTAAAATGGATGAAACAGTGTTGCCAGAGAGAGTATTCATAGGATACATCAGCTATGAGGTCAGGCCATATGATCCGCCTCCACTGAGATGCTTTAAATGTCAGAAATATGGCCATGTAGCAGCAGTCTGTAAAGAAAAGCAAAGATGTGGAAGATGCGCAGGAGAACACGAATATGGCAAATGTGAAGCAGAAGCTAAACTTAAATGTTGTAACTGTGGAGGTGAACAGAGTTCAGCTTATCGGGGGTGTGAAGCCAGCAAAAGAGCAACAGAGGTACAGCGGGTCAAAATTTCTCAAGGGGTAACGTATGCTGAAGCAGCCAGAAAAGTATTGGTCAAAGAAACAAAAGTAAGTACAGAAAACAAGCAAGTGGAGTCATGTAAAGGATGTCAGAAAATTAAAGAAGACACATTGATCATGGGGAAAAGGGAATTTGTTCTTTTTATGGTTGATGTAATTAATTGCTCAGCACAAACTGAAAGGAAAACAGAAAAGATAAAAAACCATAGTAAAATCAGCAGAGAAATATCTTGGGGTGAAAGGGTTGCACTGGGAGGGTGTGGAAGAAATGCTTAATGGGAATCCTCCAAACTCGAAGACATGGGTTGGTGGTTATACATGTTCATAGTTATTCTGCGGTGGAATGCTAGAAGCCTTATAGCTAATGGACAGGAATTCAAGCAATATATTAATCAATTACATAATAAACCTCATGTAATATGTATACAGGAAACATGGTTAAAACCTCAACTGGACTTTATCATCCCTGGATATACTACAATCAGGAAAGACAGAGAAATGGGTCAAGGAAGAGGAGTTGCTACGTTTATACAAAATGAAATAAGCTATAGTATAGTCAGCATTGGTAAGGAACAAGAAACTGTAACTATTAAAACCTGGACTGGAAATGATAATATAACAATAGTTAACTACTACAACCCATGTAATAAATTAACATTGGCTTCATTAAATAACATAGCTGGCAGATGCAATACAAAATTGTATGGTGTGGGGACTTTAATGCTCATAATACACTTTGGGGAAGCTTGAATACAGATGTTAATGGGTGGGCAGTCGAGGAATTTATTGAGGACAATGATTTAGTTTGTATTAATGATGGTAAAGGTACAAGATATAACAGTTCGAATAATACTGAAAGTGCAATTGATCTAACATTGGTGTCTACTGGTATTTCAGGTATAAGTATTTGGAAAGTGCTGAACAGTTCTCCACTCGGTAGTGATCATTACCCAATAGAAATCAGAGTTGGAATAGATGTACACCTGAATAAGATATAGTTTTTTTTTGTTATTGTTTTTTGTTCTGACCATTTCTTGACTCACACTCCAGTCCAGTAGGTGGCAGTAAATGCACCTAAAAGTTGGTTGCCAACCGCCAATATAAAGAACGAACGAACAAAAGAAAGAAAGCCCCATTTTTGGTTTGTCCAAGCAGGAAATGCCACGCAGCAGCCAGGTAACTCAAACAAAGGAGAAATGAATTACTACAAACAAATAGCAAAATCATGAAATATGTACACTAAATGTGCATGCTAATAAATCAGTTTTAAAGCCACTGCATTGGCTCCCCGTCTGCTTCAGGATCGATTTTAAGGTTGTTTTACTAGTTTTTAAATGTCTTAATGGCCTTGCGCCTTCTTATCTGTCTGATCTCCTTTTAACTTATCGACACTCGAGGATCCTGAGATCCTCTGGCATCGCCCTTTTATCCATACCACAAGCCAGGACAAAAACCCATGGTGAGGCGGCATTTAGCCACTATGGCCCCCGCCTGTGGAACAGCCTGCCAGAGAACCTCAGGACTGCAGAGACTGTTGATGTTTTTAAAAGAAGGTTAAAAACGCACCTCTTTAATCAGGCTTTTAACTACATTTTTAATTCCTTCCTATGCTCTTATCATTACTTATTTATTATCTTATGTATTTTTATTCTTTTAACTCTTCATTTTATTTATCTTATCGTACAGCCCTTTTATTTTATATTTTAAACTTTTAACTCCAGTGTTATGGAGTCACAGGAGTGCCAAATCAAAATATAAATAAATAAATGTGGAAATATAAAGAGAAATAAATAAATAAATGAATAAATGTGGAAATATAAAGAGAAATAAATAAATAAATAAATAAATAAATAAATGTGGAAATATAAAGAGAAATAAATAAATGTGGAAATACAAAGATAAATAAATAAATAAATAAATAAATAAATAGGAAAATTTTGTCTTTGCTTTTACCTTTTCTGTTTTTCCTTTTATTTATTTATTTCTCTTTATATTTCCACATTTATTTATTTCTCTTTATAATTCCACATTTATTTATTTCCCTTTATATTTCCTCAGTCCACCAAGAAAAGGAAAAATGCAAATCAGTTTGCTTTGGGCGGGTATTTCTTGGTGTCAGTCCATCCTGAAATAACCACCAAGAAATAAAATGCAAATCAGTTTGCTTTCACTTGGTGGACTGAGCTGTCAATCAAATGGCTCTAGGCGGGGCTTCCTGTCCAGGGTGGATAGTCGTTCCTGATTCGCACTATGCTTGGCACTAGATTCTTGCCGGCTAAACGGAAATGACGTCCCATTGGCGCTAAGAAGGAAGGAAGTGCAGACGACACATGTAGTTTCACTCACGAACGGCAGAAAAACAAATATGGAAAACATCGAGGAGTGACAGAGAGGTGTTCAACAAGAACTTTTAACAATTGCTCGGTATGTGGAAGAAAATGTTCAGCCGGACGACATTCTGAGGATGGTGGAAGATGTCTGCGAAAGTCTTGGGCAAGTATCTGCGCTGACCGATACAGACATTGATCCGGTTGTGTGGCACAATCTTGAAGAGGTAGGTACTTTATTCCCAGCCTAAAATACAACCATGTCATGTTATCGGTAAGATTTTCGATTTATACACATCTACGACAAGTCCGTAGAAGAAGATGCTCAAGTTCACATACTGTATATGATGAATACATAATGTGTAATCATATACTAGCCACAGCTGAAACTTGTGCAGGTTATCATGGGTTGAGGAGCAAGGAGCTACATGTAACAGGATTACGTAATTATATTACAAAATCAATGTAATTAGTTACAGTATGGAAAAGTATGTATGTATTAAAACTACAATTCACTAATCAAAGCGAGATTACAAAAAGGTTATATCTGAGTTTTCCTCTTTTTAGCCTTTTTGCAACATTTTTGGCTACTCAGGTCAGAAAAATCTTTGGGATAAATTTTACAACATACACACGTGGACAAAATTGTTGGTACCCCTCAGTTAAAGAAGGAAAAACCCACAATTCTCACTGAAATCACTTGAAACTCACAAAAGTAACAATAAATAAAAATTTATTGAAAATTAAATAATCAAAAACAGCCATTACTTTTGAATTGTTGATTAACATAATTATTTAAAAAAACAAACTAATGAAACAGGCCTGGACAAAAATGATGGTACCTCTATAAAAGATTGAAAACTGTTTGACCAGAGTGACATGATTAACTCAGGTGTGTCATTTAATTGACATCACAGGTGTTTCCAAACTCATAATCAGTCAGTCTGCCTATTTAAAGGGAGACAAGTAGTCACCCTGCTGTTTGGTGAAAAGGTGTGTACCACACTGAACATGGACAACAGAAAGCGAAGGAGAGAATTGTCCCAGGACATCCGAAAAAAATTATAGACAAACATCTTAAAGGTAAAAGCTATAAGACCATCTCTAAACAGCTTGAAGTTCCTGTGACAACAGTGGCTCATATTATTCAGAAGTTCAAGACCCACGGGACAGTAGCCAACCTTCCTGGACATGGCCGCAAGAGGAAAATTGATGACAAATTGAAGAGACGGATCGTTGGAATTGTATCCAAAGAGCCCAGAGCAACCTCCAAAGAAATTAAAGGTGAACTCCAAGGCCAAGGTACATCAGTGTCAGATCGCACCATTCGTCGTTGTTTGAGCCAAAGTGGACTTCATGGGAGACGACCAAGGAGGACACCACTGCTGAAAAAAACTCATAAAAAAGCCAGACTGGAATTTGCAAAAATGCATGTTGACAAGCCACAAAGCTTCTGGGAGAATGTCCTTTGGACAGATGAGACCAAACTGGAGCTTTTTGGTAAGGCACATCAACTCTATGTTCATAGACTCAAAAACCAAGCATATGAAGAAAAGAACACTGTCCCTACGGTGAAACATGGAGGAGGCTCAGTAATGTTTTAGGGCTGCTTTGCTGCATCTGGCACAGGGTGTCCTTTTTTCACCTGCGTAATATTGTAAAAATCAGGAACATTCTGTCTCAGAGTGATGCAGAAAAATTAGTTCATGCTTTTGTTACTTCCAGGCTTGACTATTGCAATTCCTTATTATCGGGTTGTCCAAATAGTTCTCTCAAACATCTACAGTTGATCCAAAACGCTGCTGCGAGAGTACTGACAGGAGTTAGCAAAAGAGATCATATTTCCCCAATACTTGCTTCTCTTCACTGGCTTCCTGTTAAATCCAGAATAGAATTTAAAATCCTTCTTCTGACATATAAAGCTCTTAATAACCAATCTCCATCATATCTTAAAGATCTGATAGTACCTTATTATCCTAGTAGAACTCTTCGCTCTCAAGCTGCAGGCTTACTTGTTGTTCCTAGAATTTCTAAAAGTAGAATGGGAGGCAGAGCCTTCAGTTATCAGGCGCCTCTCCTGTGGAACCTGCTCCCAGTTTGGGTTCGGGAGGCAGACACCCTCTCTATTTTTAAGACCAGGCTTAAAACGTTCCTTTTGACAAATCTTATAGTTGGGGCTGACTGGGTGACCCACAGGGGTTCGGCTTGTGTCTTCATTTGCACAGCTGACTCCTTCTTGGACGTCCCTTCGTTCTGCCTCTAGTCATGCTGCTATAGGCCTATAGGCTGCTGGGGGACTTTTCTTGACGCACTGAGCCCTTCTCTATCTACCTTTACATTTAATATGTATACCGTTATTGCAGTACATTCACTCTGTTTCCCCCTGTGCTATTTCTCCGAGTGTCCCTGGTCCCAGAGCTGGATGCTTCAGATCTGCGGTTGATGTTCCACCAGCTGGTCCAGTCTCCACCATGTCCACTGTGGGATGCTGCTGCTGACCTTCCTCCAGCCCTCTGCTTCCAACTCCCTTTTTCCACCAGTCAACTCTGCATTGCCTTCACTATACTGTTATGCTAACTTACATACTGTTTGAATTTTACTGCTAGCTATATATGGAGTATGTTTAATGTCAGAGCCGTACATCATAAGAGTAAATTATGAGTCAGTTTTCAATGTTAGCTTATACTTTGTCTGTGTCACATATCCTGTCATGCATGTATCCAAATGTGTGTTGTGTTTTCCTTGCTTTCCCACCCCTCCCTCTTCTCCCATCCCTCCCCCTTGCCCTCTTCTGTCCTTCTCAACCCGCCCGGCCAGCAGGCAGATGGGTCCCCCCTATATAGAGCCGGGTTCTGCTCGAGGTTTCTTCCCTGTTAAAAGGGTGTTTTTCCTTGCCACTGTCGCCTTTGGGCTTGCTCTGGGGGTCAGGCATTTGGGTTCTGTAAAGCGTCTTGAGACGAGTTGACTGTAATTGACGCTATATAAATAAAATTGAATTGAATAGAATTGAATTGAAAGTGTGCAAGGTACGATGAAATCTGAAGACTATCAAGGCATTCTGGAGAGAAATGTGCTGCCTAGTGTCAGAAAGCTTGGTCTCAGTCGCAGGTCATGGGTCTTCCAACAGGACAACCATCCAAAACACACAGCCAAAAACACCCAAGAATGGCTGAGAGAAAAGCGTTGGACTATTCTAAAGTGGCCTTCTATGAGCCCAGATCTGAATCCCATTGAACATATGTGGAAGGAGCTGAAACATGCCATTTGGAGAAGACACCCATCAAACCTGAGACAACTGGAGCTGTTTGCTCATGAGGAGTGGGCCAAAATACCTGTTGACAGCTGCAGAACGCTCATTGACAAATACAGAAATCGTTTAATTGCCGTGATTGCCTCAAAAGGTTGTGCAACAAAATATTAAGTTATGGGTACCATCATTTTTGTCCAGCCCTATTTCATTAGTTTTTTTTTTTAAATAATTATGTTAATCAACAATTCAAAAGTGATGGCTGATTTTGATTATTTAATTTTCAATAAATTTTTATTTATTGTTACTTTTGTGAGTTTCAAGTGATTTCAGTGAGAATTGTGAGTTTTTCCTTCTTTAACTGAGGGGTACCAACAATTTTGTCCATGTGTGTATTCAAGGGTAGGGCAGCTTATCTATGTACAACGAGGCAGGCTCTGTTCATTTAGCAGTGTCAGTGTTGTTTTTGATTGGTTGTCCTGTTTAAATTTCTGTCACTTTTCATATGCCAATTTTGCATCTCTCAGCAAAGTAGATAAAAAATAATCAGATGCAATTAGTTGAATTACATTGATGAAGTAATTGCATAGTTAATGTACATATTATATATTTAACAGAGTAACTAGTAACGTGTAATCTATTACTTTTAAAAAATAACAATGCCAGGTTATAGCTATGTCATTTTTTTCTAATTCAGATGTTGCAGTCACACCAAATTGTTTTCCTGATGGCATGTCTGTGGCGTCATAGGTACGCATGCAACTATGTCTTGCAGCTTGGCCATCAGGACCTGGGCGACGTCCACTGGAAGTCCAGGTGGACATAATGGAGTCCTACATTCTTGCAGGATTATCAGCTGCCAAAATAGCTGAACTGTTTGGAGTGTCAGTTACAACCATAAGAAGGAGAATGTCATCCCACGGCTTGAGGTGTGTATTTTAGAGTTCATATTTTCATTTTAACAATAACAATTATTTGACTAGTTGCTTAATTATCATAAATAACAAATCATACTGGTAAGTCAATAGGTTTGTAATTTTACATTTTGCTATTGTACAATATTGTGAAAGGTTGTCAGATTTGTATACTCCACTGACTGATGATGAACATGATGGCATTGTACTGGAGATCCACAGACATAATCCCAGAGCAGGGATTAGGATGATCCATGGTCTTCTGAAATCACAGGGTGTGCATATGCAGAGCAAGTATGGATGCTCACAATTGATAATGTAGCAAATAAACAATACATAAGATATACACAGAGAGAGAGGCTTTATTAACAGCACTGTAAACATTATTATGAATCCTTTATCATTGTGTGTTTTCACGAATTTTACAAGTATGTCGTAGGTTTGATAATTATTATTAATGCAAAAATATTTGCATTTTAGTCTACCTTGCAACTTTTTTTGTGTGTATGTGATGCAGCCTATCGTGTGCAAGACTCACTGCGAAGAGTGGATCCTGAGGGTAGTGTAGCACGGCAAATATCCATGCATGTGTTGAGGCGCAGAGCAGACAGGGTTCCTGCTCCAAACAGCTTATGGCACATTGATGGAAACCACAAACTAATAAGGCTAGTTGTCTTTACGTTTCTTTTTTCTTTGTTGCATTTATTGAGATAATTTGTCCTCGTTCCTTATTACTGTAGCATTGCTGTAACTACTTATAATTATAAATTTCTATTCATATTTTCACTGTGACTTTTATAGATGGCAAATCGTGATCCATGCAGGAGTGGATGGATTTAGCAGGCTCATAGTTTACATAGGAGCAGCTACAAACAACAAATCCACCACTGTCCTGGACAGTTTCAGGTCAGCTGTTGCTCAGTATGGCTTACCATCTCGTGTGAGATCAGATAAGGTAAAGTGAAATATTGCATTAACAATACTCCCTCCTGCATTGAAACAACAAAAGTACTAAAGAACAGAACTTTTGAAAAATAGTATTCCTTTTTTTCTTTTTGCCTGTTTATATATTAACTTCCTGAAGGGTGGGGAAAATGTTGCTGTGGCCCAATACATGGTGAGCCAGAGAGGAACAGGCCGACATTCCCACATCACTGGACGCAGTGTACGTCATCAAAGGTGATATATGGTTATGTAACTAATTACAATCATGACTATCAGATATATTTTTAAAATACTGGAAAGGAAATTCCTGTTATATACATGCAGTTGTAAAATTTAGAGTAATTATGTATTTTTTGTTTGTTTGTTTTTAATCTACAGAATTGAAAGATTATGGCGAGATGTGTATGGAAATGTCCTTGACTTGTTCCACACACTATTTCTCAATTTGGAAGTGGAAGGGTTTCTAAACCCTGAAAATGAACTGGAATTATTCGCTCTCCACTGGACCTACGTCCCACAGCTGCAGCAGCATGTTCAGGCATTCAAGGAAGCCTGGAATCACCATAGCTTGAGGACAGAGAGAGGGCAATCCCCCATGCAACTGTGGCTTAGTCAGACACGTGAGGGAAATGGTGCTGATCCAGTTGAGGTACAAATCCCCTCTTGTACCTTTACCTTCCTGTCTTCCTTTATATTTGTTTATGTTAACTTTATTATTTCTACTTTGGTACTGGATGGTTCACTTGTGTGTGATCTCACTTTCTGATTCAGAGTCCAGATTTATTTTGATTTCTTAACAAATTGAAATTACCAAAGCATATTTAACAAAGACAGTGTAGATCAGGGGTGTCAAACTCCATTCCTGGAGGGCCCCTATCCTGCATGTTTTAGATGTTTCCCTCTTCCAACACACCTGATTCAAATGATCAGGCTCGTTATCAGGCTTCTGCTGAGCTTGATGATTAGCTGATCATTTGAATCAGGTGTGTTGGACATGCCCTGTAGTTTTGTTTTTTTTAAACATTTTAACATATAAACATATGCATAGATATTTCAATGGTGTAAAATATCTATAATAACATCCATACAATTTTATAGTTAATGAATTTACTCCTTGCACATCTTGTTGTCCTACCCACATTTGAAGTCAAGTTTTGCCATACCATGTAGTCCCTAATCTCATTTACTTTTTATTACTTGAGGAGTGTGTATTTCTTAATAAAAGAGCTTGCTTTCAAATTATGCTTTCCTTTCAGGTTGCTGCTGATTATGGGATAGACTGGACAGGACCTCACACACCATACCCAGAAGGCGTCACTGTACCTGATGCACAACTACCCCGGCAGCTTACACAGACTGAAGTTACATCATTGCCTGATCCGGCAGTCCCTTTTTCTGTTGCACTACGGGCATACATGGATACAGTGTATATTCTTAAGGACATTTTTCAACAAACCTAGACATATCACAACTCACCTTAACATAATCAGAATGAAACGAACAAGACTCAAAAGAATGCTGCAAATTTTTGGTGCATAATTTTATGACCAGTTGTGAATTTCAAATAAATGTGTTTGAAAACAACAATGTACAAAGACACAGCAAAGGGATATAAAACTGCTTTTATTGCATGCTTGAAATCTTTTAAAAGCATTAAAACAATGTGCTAATAAAAAGATTTAATACAACTGACAGTTCTTTTCTTTAACTTCCAAACATATCTGTTTTAACATTATATGTGTTTTGGTAGCATTAACTGGCTACATAACACTTGAAGTTGTGACTTTAAACAAGTCCAAACCCTGTTTGGCCTCACAGAAAACATCATAAGACTTGTAGTGTGAAGGCAGCCGAAGAGTCTCCATGCATGTGCTTGACTGAGGCATTCGTCCATGCACAATTTCCACATGCAGCTCTTTTGGAAGAACCTCCCACCCCTGCCAGAACTTCAGAAGTTCCTGAAGACATTGTGAGGAGGCTATAAAAGCATTTGGGACAAGATTTTATTAAAATCACGGCACCTAAATTGCTCACCGTATGTGCAATTGTATGTTCAGGAAATATAATTACAAAAATGCACATACATGTAAGGTGTACATGTAGTTTTGGATTTTCAAGTCTATACAATTATCAGCAACTCAATTTTAATTTAAAAAATATTAATGAAAGCAGTATTCCACAATATTGCATAATACCTATGCAAACTGGTATTTATCCCACCCAATCCCATTTAGGTCAACTGATGACCAGTGAGCAGTTACAATATTAAAATACAACAACAGTACAGTAACAGTATGAAATATAAATTTGTAACAACTAACTTGAAATTGGCAAGTACATTTAGTAAAACAACAACTGAGTAAAAATGACTTAACTTACCAGAAAAACAAAGCCAATTCTTACACAAAAATGAAACTTCATTTCAGAAATCATTAATCTCTTTTGATCTGCAGTGGCAAACTGAATTTGACGTGCCATCACAAAAAAAAACTGTTTGAAAACTTACCATTTTCAATGTATTCTCTCAGAAATCCAGAAATACGGCACTTATCCTCCAGACTCGTGTCCTCATCATCACCATCGGATTCCACTGGCCAAATGATGCAGTCCAGAAGTTGCTGTATAATTACAGACAATTAAAATCACAACGTTATGCAATGTAGTGTGTATGCAGATTCACAACATTTGCTCATTAACAGTAATGACAAGCTATATTCGAACCAGTGGCGAGTACGAAACAGCACAGCTTCTGGGAAATAGCAAAGGCATGGTGTCTGGCCTTTCAGTCACAAATCCAAAACGTGTTTCTTTCAGTCCTTTTCGTAGCTGTTTAATTTGATTTTTAGACCTGGAAAGAACCTATAAAAGGAAATGGTAGTTATAAGACATTTTTGTGCCATTTCATATTTACCTGTTTTTCTTCATGTTATTTGGGAAAATCTTATTTAAGCCTTACAAAAACTAAAATACTTGTTTAGAGATCATTGTATAACAACTATCCGTTAAAAGATAATACAATATATTTGTTAGGGTTTTGCAAAGGAGCTCAAGAGCAGGAAATAACAGACAGAAGGTAAGATGTTTAAAGGAGATTTATTCTCAACTCAAAACTACAAATCCCATGTGGGGAACTACATTCACTATTCGAAGAAGTCTCAAGAAGAAATGCTTCAAAACAAAACAGCACAGACTAGCGGATCGAAGGTCAAATAACCAGTACGGCTAATTACAAACTCCAAGGTACTCAAGATGGTACTGATTCTTACGAAGGTCCAAAAAGTCAAACTCAAATTAATCAAACAACTGTCTTAGCTTTCAACAACGAACAAATAATTCTAGGTTCCAAAACTTTACGCAAACTCGGATGCTCGGACTGGGTTCCTGCGGTAGAGAGCAGCTTGGGGGCCCAATGGTTGGAACGGCTGGAGAATGCGGCCAAAGGTAAGTTGTACTGATGCCAGGCTTCAGGAGCAACACCGTTGAGTATCCTCTAGTTGAAGACAGGCAGAGTAGTTTGGTGGTGATCCAGGACGATAAACAGTTTGAGGCAGCTGGTCCGGGAACTGAGATAGAAGAGCAGAAAATGAAGTTAGTTCAAGCATTACTATTGACGGAGGTGAGAATGGCTGGCTGAGTGTCTTTACAGGTGGGGTTACAATCTGGCACTGAGGAGTGGGAGGAAACTGCTTAAAAGGCAGAGCAGTTCAAATCTGATTGGACGTCACCAGCTGCTTCAGCGTCACTTGATCACATTGATGAGATGAGGAACACCTGTTGCCACTCCAGCCTGTCAAGCCAATCCTAGAAGGGAGAAAGATAGAGGGAGAGAGGGAGAGAAGCACAGAGCAACACTAACTAGGACCAGCTGTAGCTGGCCTGACAATATTGAACACATAATAGGTTAAAACTTCTTCAAAAATATGAGTGAGGAAAGCAATCAATGAGAAGGTAGAAAAAACTTATTCACAGCATGGAAAAGGATCTTTTCTGTCAGCCATCTCCTGTTTTCTGGTGTGACTCCTGGAAGATCCCATCCCAATGCAAAGGTCTGTATGGACCTCTTCTGATCCTCTGTCAGGTCAGTGGACCCTTCCAACTGTCAAAAGAACAAAGTTAAACCGCAGGAAACAGAGAGATTTGTTAAATGTTAAATGTGCAATTTCTTGATTAACAGTCTGTACCAGTGCAACTGCCTCCCTGACATCTGTATCACAGCAGTCTTCAGTGCAAATAGAGGCCATTTCAGGCATTCCACCACCCAAAACATGGATAACAGCTTGGCTTAGACCAGTCAAACAAGGGCCACTGTGAAGAAAGGAATGGCCAATCATGCAGCCAGCTACCAAGAAAAGGTCACTATCAACAATGACTTGAGACGCAGAAGGAACAAGGTGATCCTTTTCACCCTCAAACAATAGGGTCAGTCCAGTCCCTGAAAGAATTAAATGACAACTTTAAAATGGATTTCAATATCTATTTTCCTATGGTTTCCTTACTTTGAAAATATTATCATCAAACTTATTGCATGCACTAATGCAAAGTATAGCACATGCATACCAGTTCTCCATTCAAATCCAAACTGCAATTTGGACATGATAGTTGAAAGGCAATGTCGTTTCACACCATCCCCTATAGCGGCATCACCTGTTTTTGGAACACAAGAAATTATAGAATATGTAATGGTTTCAACTACTGAAACAATTAAGTCCTTATTATATTATTTGCTGTACCCTCAATTGTACAGGTTAGGGGAGCCGTCCAGTCCACACGTTGTCTTTTATAGAAGCTGATAATGGTCTGTTCCCTGGATTCATTAGAACTCCTGAGGTCCATTTTGAAGTGAATCTCCTCTCCAGATGTTTTCATTATACTTTGTCTGAAGAGCTTTACAGCCTCAAGTGGATCTCCAGCCCGCCTCCAATCTGAAATTTAAAAAAGCCATTTAGTGTTACTGTTATGTCATTTATTTTAGATCACAAATTTACAAATTGATAAAACATGGACACAAACCGTTCCCTGACTCTGAGTGTGAACAGCCTTCATCCGCATCCATTTTATCTACACAGTCAATCAAAGTTGCCGATGGCCCTGGGCTGGATGTCAGTGGTACTGTTATGGCCTCACTGACAGAAGATGACCCTGGCTGCTCCTCCTCTACTCTACTTTCTGGCCTGTTTCGGTGTGTAGAACAAATGTAGTTTTATCAACATAGTTATTAAGGCTAAAGCTTTATTTTATGTCATCACTCCCATAATTTCCTTAAAGGACTCAAAGCATTTTTTTTTTTAACCTGGGCCTTAATATTAAAAATGCCAATACTGTAAATGACTGACATGGACAAATCTTTGTGAGCTCATTTGACCCTGAAACAGAAGGAGCTGCACTGCAAACTACACGTTACATACGTACTACTAATTGCTTGGTACTATAAAAGTATGTTTGAATTCATCATTAAAGTAATGAAAATACAATATAAAAAGTTACGCATCTGACAGTGTAAACACTGCATGAAATAATTCATGTAAAATATTACACAAAACACAAAATTGTACTGTAGCTATGGAAATGGTAAATAATGCTGTATGTATAGAAATGTGTGAATTTTAACTTAACAGGGTGTCCCAAAATTTTGTCTGTTTGTGTGACACAAAATACATGTCTGTTTGTAGTCCAAAAACTGATAGTGAACCATTTAATCTTAATACAAAAATCTTACGATATTAAAATAACAGTTAAAATGTGCCTTCTGTTGTATACATATATCTCACCCACCATAGCATCAAGCACATTTTTAACTGGCTATCAACAACAATGTTATTTAAAGCCTTCTTAAAACCAATTTACCTGTTGCATGTCTCACTGTGTGCCCTGATCACATTAAATTGGAAGTCTCCCCCACAAGACAGACATGTGACAAATGGCCCATTTGAGTCTGAGGAATCATCACCTTCCTGTGAAAAAAAAAGAAATGGATTATTACAAATGCCTTGACTAAATGGCTATTTCAAAAAGTGATAGGCCACATGCTCATGTAAAGGCTTCTGTGGTTTGTTTCATAACATTTTTTAATACACAGAAAATAAGCTTTTCTGTAAAGATATTATAACATGTAGTTTTTATTCTGCATTTATATGCCCTTCCACTCACTTTGTCCATGTTCAGGCTTCTTTGAAGTGGCCGGATATAAATTACTGCATGCCCAATCATTCTTTCTGGTGATTTCAAAAATGTAACATCATATCCAGTATTTGGACAGTCAATTACTGCTAATTCCCGGCTTCGTGTTGTTCCTCTAATCCTGAGTAGTTCAAACCCCCCTGCATCACTCAACTTTGGGAATGACTCAAACAGGCATTGTTTAAAATATCGTGGGCAGGACGCTTGGCCGGAAAAAAAGAGAGAGTAATTCAGAATAACCATAATTACAGTTTGTGAAATATAAAATAGTGAATATTTTGTCCTCAAAGTTGATGTTAGAAGCAGGAAAAATGTTCAAGAGTCAGGACTTGAGTGAATTTGACAAGGGCCAAATTATGACAGCTAGACAACTGGGTCAAACGTCTCTAGAACTGCAGGTGTTGCGGGGTGTTCCTGGTCTGCAGTGGTCAGTATCTATCAAAAATGATCCAAGGAAGGAAAAGCAGTGAAGAGGTGACAAAGTCATGAGCAGCCAAGGTTCACTGATGCACTTGGGAAGGGAAGGCTGGAAGGGTTATGTGGTCCGCTCCAACAGACAAGCTCAAATTACTGAAACCATTACTGCTGGTTCGGACAGAAAGGTGACAGCATGCACAGTGCATCACAGTGTGTTGGGTATTGGGGGTATATATGGTTATATATGTGCTATATTTGTTTTTTTTAAAAAGTCTGTTTGATGTGTATTGTGTAATATCCTTAAACCTAACATGCAAACTTAGCTTAAAAGGTTATTCTTTTTTCGCCCAAACCCGCATTTCTCAGCTCCAACTTTTGATATCGATTTGGTACAATAGTTGCAGTTTTGCTGCTAAAACAGCAGAAGGTGTGTGAGTAGCTGAAAACAGCTGGTCCTCTGGGCACAGTATTAATGCGGGCCATTGGCCTATGACGTGGCGTCAGAGACCGTGAAGAGGTCTGGTATGGCAGGAAAAGTCTTGACACCTCATCTTTCAGAGAAAAGCAATGAAAGAAAGTGTTTACAAGAAGCTTCCAGCTCCATATACTCTTACGTTTCACAAATCAGAAACCGTGTTCAAATTCCCCTTCACTATTCCCTGAACTGCCGAATCGGAAGCTGAAAAGCTGACTTCAGCATCATGCATGTGCACATTCTGGTTAGTTTTACTATAACTCAACCAAAAAAGTAATAAGTACTTACCATCAACAGGGTCTCTTGGTACCAGCGTTGATTCTGACTGTCTTGGGGATGGGGTGTTTGGATCTGATTGCTCATCCAGCCTGTCAGCTGCTTCTCTGAGCAACTCAGATACTGACTTCTTCGACATAACCGCTAGAGAGTCCAAACACTGAGAAATCCATGAATTTTGATCTGCTAAAAATGTCACGTTCGTGCAATCACATGCCGTCTGCACTTCCTCTTAGCGCCAATGGGACGTCATTTCTGTTTAGCTAACAAGAAGCTAGCGCCAAGCATAGCGCCAATCAGGAACGACTATCCACCCTGGTCAGGAAGCCCCGCCTAGAGTCATTTGATTGACAGCTCAGTCCACCAAGTGAAAGCAAACTGATTTGCATTTTATTTCTTGGTGGTTATTTCAGGATGGACTGACACCAAGAAATAGAAAAATGCAAATCAGTTTGCTCTGGGCGGGGCTTCCTTTTCAGGGTGGGAAGTCATACCTGCACACACGCCAGCTCCGACCACGGCTGAAGTGAAGCCGTGTCACTGTCGAGCTTCAGCTGATTCTGCCATCAGACACTGAAAGGACGCTGCTAATTCGGTAAATTAATGTTTATTTTCTTATCAGTGGCAGAATAAGCCGAAGCTCAATGGTGACATGACTTCACTTCAGCCGTGGTCGGAGCTGGTGTCAGGCAGAGTCCTGTGTTCAGAATCCCCGCCCAAAGTAAACTGATTTGCATTTTTCCTTTTCTTGGTGGTGTGGTATCTGATCTGTTACATGTATTACTTATTAAGTTAGTAGTATAGAATCTGTTTTGTTTGTTCTAGTATTTGATATGAGTTGCTTGTTTTATGTAGTGTTTGCTCTGGTGTCTCAGACCACAGATGGAACCAGCATTATATTCAACCCATGCCATGGGAAAGTGTTCTCCTGTTTACAGAGCCCTGTTGGAGGTGTTTTTATGAGGGTTCGTCTGTCCAAAACACTGATTTAGGGATTCTTCAGCTGTTGTAGACAAGGGGGTTTGTTTGGGGATGCTCTCTGCTTTCCCCATATGTAGGCAATAAA
The DNA here is from genome assembly GCF_021347895.1 of Acanthochromis polyacanthus. Lineage (NCBI taxonomy): Eukaryota > Metazoa > Chordata > Actinopteri > Pomacentridae > Acanthochromis > Acanthochromis polyacanthus. The sequence goes on along the minus strand of NC_067128.1, from coordinate 22,675,854 downwards.
GAACCATTTGTTTTAACCCCTCCTATATGTTGAAAACCTATAAAAACCTGATTGCTGGTCATTGTCCAGCAAGGAGGATTCAATTGGCCGGCTCCTTCCAGGCAGGTTCTGTCTGTACTGATGCTGCTCTTTCTTTTAATAAAATACTTTTAAAGAAAGTCAGTGTCACCGACATTTTCTCCTTCACCTGCACATCATGGACACCAGAGAGAGGAACAACGACGGTGGACTGAGGAAATATAAAGGGAAATAAATAAATGTGGAAATATAAAGAGAAATAAATAAATAAATAAAAGGAAAAAACAGACAAGGTAAAAGCAAAGACAAAATTTTCCTATTTATTTATTTATTTATTTCTCTTTATATTTCCACATTTATTTATTTATTTATTTCTCTTTATATTTCCACATTTATTTCTTTCTCTATACTTCTACATTTATTTATTTATTTATTTATTTATTTCTCTTTATAGTTCCACATTTATTTATTTGTTTGTTTGTTTATTTATTTATATTTTGATTTGGCACTCCTGTGACTCTATACAGTGTTTCAAAACCAGGTACCTTATTCTCTCTCAACTCATAGATGTTCTTAAAATTATTATATGAGCAATATATATCAAATAAAACAGGCAATTTTTTTATTCATGCAGGAAATATTCAAAATGTAACAGCAAAGAGATAGAGAAAACAACTCATTTACTCCATTCTTGCTGTAGAAAGGTTTTTAATTTTGCTTAGCTTAGTATGAGATTACATAAATTGCATTTTAAAATAAAGCACAAATGACAATACTCCATTTACACATGGCACATCTGACCATTGTCACTTTCAATTTACTGACAACATACATTGCATAATGTCTCACAAGAATAAATGTAAATTTGGACATCACTCTGATATGTGGTGTTTCAGTTTATTTAGATTGGTAATACAATTTTTTCCTTTTAAGTGACAGGCTTAAATGACACATTTAGTTAACATTCATTCACTTACAGTAATATGTGTTCAGTAGTCGACATACAATCGAGCTGGACTGTGGACATTGAATATACATACATGGTCTAACTACCTGCGTTGCATTTATAGCCTTGTAAAAGCCTGTGGGAAAGTGGACAGTTGACATGTAGCTCAGCTGAGTTCTGATAAGAGAACCTCTTGCTAACTTCTGCACTGTGCAATTACGATAGTTTCCTATGGCATATAAACACTGATCACCCATGTCAATAATGTGTGAGACTCTAAAAAATACTCCCATCCTTCAAAAGCACAACAGAGTTGTTTCTTTGTTTTGTTTTGCTGTAGGTATGGCCAAGAACAACTTCTCCGTTGACAAGAACAACTTCTCCGTTTACAACAATTCTCCTGTAGTAACTGACCACAGAGTTTGTGGGAACCTCTCTCAGTGTGTGGCGAGCAGCTTGGTCATCCAGAGCTATTAATCTTATGTGTGGTGGACCAAGGGCAGTCACCTCTGTAAACTTCTTAAACTTCTTGACATGCTGCTTCATGTTTCTCATTTCATTACAGAAATCTTTGACGACTGCAGGTGCATTTGTTAGGAATTGCTTTGCTAAACGGGAAAAGCACAAGATAACACCACTCGTTTGCATATCTGTTGTGGTACAGCTTGACTACTTTTTACTTGTTTCAGGAGATGCCCATTGAAATCTTCAAACATAAAGGCTGAGTGAGCCCACAATGGACCCCAGTGCACAACACTTTTGCTTAAATGCAGAAGTGAATGAACATTGAATGCCATGTGCTCTTTCCCATACAGTGATTGCACACCTCCAATAAAGTACACTAATGCCTCATGTGCATGATTTATCAGTTCAGCATTTAATTCAGACCCCAAAAGGATGCTTATGCCCTCTATCAGTAATGCCCAATGAGAATGATACTTCTGTGGAAGTATGCCTTTCAGAACTGGCAAGCTATAGTACAAAAGCCAGTGTTGCCACTCATGGGCATTCCAGAATTTGCATTCTGTTAGAGATCTTGGAACTCGAGCAACTATACCTGGAGGTTTTATAGACAAGAGGTGTCTGTCCATGATTGCTTTTTGTGCACCAATATACCATGGCTCAGAAATGCTCTTAGGATCCATCCATAAAGTGGCCATGTACCTGCACACACCAAGCAACACACAGTGCATGTAGTCAGGGACCATCCCATTGATTACATCAAACATTGGTAAATCTGCAAGAGCAGATGGGCCCTTTATTCCCAGTATAGTCGTCCCTTCTCTTTCAGCAATCTGTGCTATTTCTGCTGTGGTTCTATGATTTCGGTCACTTGGCTTTTCATTTGTACATGTGTAAACCCTCATGCTTCCTTGTCCTTTCCTTGTTTGCATTCCAGGGTGAAGGCAGACTCCACAGCCATATTCACCGCTTAAAATTCTGTAGTAACAGCCTTGCTACTGCGTCACACACACAGCACAATCTGTGTACTTTGACATGTCTCAGTGACTGATCACTAGGATGTTGCCACTCAAAACCAGCTTGAGAAAGATTGGCACACTCCTCAACAAATGGTTTGAAGAAGCAGGACATGTCTGGCTTTTTGGATCCAAACCATAAAGCACATAAAAGTATATGTTTATCTCTAATGTCAGGTGGTATCTCATTAACACAACATAGTATTGGCCAAATACTAAATTTAGAGGATTGAAAGACGCCAGTACGCCATCACAATTAAATGTAAGGGACGGGAAATCCTCTTCACAGTTTGATTTTAAGGTCTGATATAAGTGCCATCACATATGTCCTTTATGACATGTCTACTACTGTCATCAGCAGAAAAACAGAGATCATGCACTCCCTGGTTCTCGAGAATATCTTTAAGCTGGGGGGCGCTGTTGAGGCACGAACGATGTAGGACGTGTTTTTCAGTAGCTCCTCGGGAATGTACTTTTAATATCGTCTAACTATCATTATAAGTCTGTCCACTGCCTTCAATCTCGAGGTGCTTCAACGTTTTCCTACCAGCGGTGGCTTGTGAGTCGAAACCTGGACTAATGACAAGTTCTCAGGGCAAAAACGATTCTGCTAAGGCTGGGCGCAGCACTAGCAGGCCTCAGCTGCAGCCCTCACAGCCCGAGCCACATGTGGAGCCAAGTGCTAATGAAGAGTTGCTACGTAGCATTAAGGTGATGATTGATGAACAGCGGACTGAAATTCTGGCTGGTTTAGAGTCGATAATATCGGAGTTGGTGAGGAAGGAGGTGTCGTCTACTCTCATGCCAATAAAGGAAAAAATTTCCCGTCAAGGCAGAACCATTAGCGACCTGGAGCGCTCGGCTACTGAACACGGGGACCTGCTAACAGGCATGCAGGCTAAAGTGGCTATGCTAACTGCTACTGTGGAGTCTCTGGGTAGGAAGTGTGAGGAGCTGGAGGCACGCTCTAGATGGCATAACATCCGACTGGTGGGTCTCCCTGAAGGAACCGAGGGCCCTCATCCTACAGAGTTTATTGCCAGCCTTCTGATGGAGCTACTGGGACTCGAGGAGAAACCCGGTCTCGACCGGGCCCATCGCACACTACGTGCCAAACCCAAGGAGGGAGAGCCACCTCGGCCACTGGTGATCCGGGTCACGCTGTTTCGAGAGAGGAATAATTTACTACGTCGCGCCGGTCAGAGCTCCCCTCTGCTTCACCAGGGCAAACGGGTGTATATTTTCCCAGACTTTACACCAACTGTGGCCAAGCAGAGGGCGGCATTCATCCAGGTGAAGAGAGAGCTTTGTGCTTGTGCTAACGTGAAGTTTGGTCTCCGGTACCCAGCTACTCTACACATCACTACGGCGAGCAGCCAGACCCACAAGTTTGACGACCCGGATCGAGCCATGGAGTTCGTCCACAAGAGCCTCAAGAAGCGCCCGACTCAACCATCTGACTGATCTGACTCCGGTTTTCACCAACTTACTTTACAGCAGTTTGTTGTTCATTTCTGTTTTAGTAGGCTCGATACTAAGCAGGTAACACACCTACTACATACCATTGTTGCTTTGAACTATGTTATGCCGTCGCTAACTTTGTTTTGATGCTCTAACTTGGAGCACTTGGTGCCACTTTTCATTTGATCTGCGCCTTATTTGTTTATTCCTGACACACTTGAAGTCGAGTTTTTAGCTCCTGCTCGGATAATACATGGCACCTTTTTGTGTTAATTTTTTATTTTTATATATATATATATATATATATATATATTTGGACAGCACAGATATATGTTCCTAGGGGTTGTTAAGTAGTAAATTAAGCTGCTATCAGGAACGACAGGTTTTTCGATAGAATGGGGAGGGGTAGCACGCATCACTGTTTGGATGCTTCTGCTAGGGGAGTTGTTCTGTTTGCTTTGGGGAAGGGGGTTGTGTATTTTTGTATTGTTTGGGGGTAATGGCTGGCTGGCACCTATCTGGGTATTTTTAATGTATGGTTTGGAGGCATGTGTGTACTTACTCTGGCGATCTTTTCTCTCTTGTTATTGGCATTATCTTATTTTATTCTTGTAGCCACTCATAATGTAATAATGGCTCATAATGTAATAACTTAAATGTAATAAAAGTTCATAATGTAATAATCGGCTCATAATGTAATAAAATCATGAGCGCATAATGTAATAATGTCTTTGCGCATAATGTAATAATGTAAGAATTTATTACATTATTAGCCTTACTGGTGCTGCTCATAATGTAATAACAGCTCATAATGTAACAATGCCTTATACTGTGAGAAAGGTCTTGCATTATCACCATTTTTATCTTTGCCATTCTTGCAGGGTGAAAGTACATGCTTTCACCTCTGTGATTGTCTGTATGTTTGTAAGCAGAATCACATAATTTCTGCAAAACTACACTACACTAATAGGATGAATTAGAAAAGAGGGAGGGGGCTGTAGTATGTGTAGTTTAAGAGCATTTTCTTTGTTTATTATTGTTACAATAAATGCATGGAACAATAACTTCTACATTAAAAACACATTTAAGATAGTTATTTTCAAATAAGTAAGTTAACACTCTTTCCTTCTATACAGCCTGATGAAGTGTTAAAATGTTGCTGTTTTTTGTTTTATTTTTCTCTTTTTTTCCCAATTTTTTTTTTAATGTTTTGAAAAATCCATTAAAAAAATGTTGCTGTTTTTCATTGTTGGTCTTTAATGCCAATTTAATAAAGGCTTTTAAACATTTTCCTACTACTTACATTAAATACATGATGCAAGCAGCACAACATGTTCACTCATTCTGTTTTATTTTCAAAGTTGTGAAACTATAAACTGATAGAACAGACATACAAAACATGAACCAGATCAGAAGTTTTTCAGTTGTAAAAACTGAAAAGTCCCAATTGAACTAAACAATACAGTATGCATAAATAGTACATAAATAGTACATAATCATAAGTTATAGTTAGCCAACAAGGCTCCTTTTGTCAGGCACTGTGCCCATGATCACTCAGATCAGGGGCTTATTCTGAAACTTGTGAAACTATAAACTGATAGAACAGACATACAAAACATGAACCAGATCATCCATCCATCCATCCATCCTCTATACACCGCTTTATCCTCATTAGGGTAGCGGGGGGTGCTGGAGCCTATCCCAGCTGACTTGGGCGAAGGCAGGGGACACCCTGGACAGGTCGCCAGTCTGTCGCAGGGCTGAACCAGATCAGAAGTTCTTCAGTTGTAAAAACAGCCTGTCAGGACACCCAAGTAAAAAACAAAAGTCGTAATTTAACTAAACAATATGCACAAATAGTACATAATCATAAATTATAGTTAGCCAACAAAAATCCAGTCCAGGGCTCCATTTGTCAGGCACTATGCCCATGATCACTCAGATCAGGGGCTTAACAGGTGAATGGGATTTAGACGTAAAGAAAGAAAACATTATTTTTTCAAATATATGTCGGTTATATGGAACCACCCACAGGATATGTTGCTCCTACCGGCGACGTCTGACGTTACGGTGAGCGTATTGCGTCATTTCCTGTTTCAGCACTGTGTCGTGTTGTTAGCATGGCTTCTGCTTCTGCCTCTGCCTCTTCCTCTCCCTCTCTCTCCCTCTCCTGCTCAGTGTGCCACATGTTTAGTTATTCCTCTGCCTCCTTTAGTGATAACGATATGTGTAATAAGTGCAGCCTTTTTGTAGTTCTGGAGGCGAGGCTCTCCGAATTGGAATCGCGGCTCCGCACCATGGAAAATAACCCGCTAGCAGCTAGCCAGGCCCCCTTAGCCGGTGCGGACCGCAATAGCTTAGCTAGTGTAGCATCTGTTAGCCGTCCCTTAGCAGCGCCCGAACAGCCGGGTGGATGGGTGACAGTTCGTAGGAAAAACAGTCCTAAACTCAAGCCTGCTGTCCCGGCTCACCACAAACCGCTTCATGTTTCTAATCGTTTTTCCCCGCTCAGCGACACACCCGCTGAGAAACCAACTCTGATCATTGGCAGCTCCATAGTCAGAAACGTGAAGCTAGCGACACCAGCGACCATAGTTAAATGCCTCCCAGGGGCCAGAGCGGGCGACATAGAAGCAAATTTGAAACTGCTGGCTAAAGATAATCGTAAATATAGTAAGATTGTTATTCACGTTGGCGGTAACGACACCCGGTTACGCCAATCGGAGGTCACCAAAATTAGCGTGGCATCGGTGTGTACTTTTGCCAAAACCATGTCGGACTCTGTAGTTTTCTCTGGACCCTTGCCTGATCTGACCAGCGATGACATGTTTAGCCGCATGTCGTCGTTTCGCCGCTGGTTGTCTATGTGGTGTCCATCAAACGACGTGGGCTTTATTGATAATTGGAGCTCTTTTTGGGGAAAACCTGGTCTGATTAGGAGAGACGGCATCCATCCCACTTTGGCTGGTGCAGCTCTCATTTCTAGGAATATGGCTGATTTTATTAGTACTCCTAAAGCATGACAACCCAGAGTTAAGACCAGGATGCAGAGTTGTAGTCTTACACACCTCTCTGCAGTTTCCTCACAGCTGTCACCCTCCAGTAATTCAGTTAACTTTATTGAGACTGTGTCTGTCCCCCGACCACCAAAATTCAATAAATTACACAAATCAAAAATATACAAAAGAAATAGTAACCACAAAAATTTAATAAAAATTAATACCACTATTTCAACAGAACACAGACAGGAAAATTAAATGTGGTCTGTTAAATATTAGATCTCTCTCGTCTAAATCTCTGCTAGTAAATGAGTTGATAACTGATCACCAGATTGATTTGTTCTGTTTGACTGAAACCTGGTTGCAGCAGGAAGAATTTGTTAGCCTAAACGAATCAACTCCCCCTAGTCATATTAACTGTCATATTCCTCGAATCACAGGCCGAGGAGGAGGAGTAGCAGCAATCTACCATTCTAGTTTAAAATTGAACCAGAGGCCTAAACCTGATTACAGCTCATTTGAAAATCTCACTCTTAGTCTCTCTCATCCAAATTTGAAAGCTCAGAAACCAGTTTTATTTGTTGTTATATATCGTCCTCCTGCTCCTTATTCTGAGTTTTTATCTCAATTCTCAGACTTTTTATCTGAATTAGTGCTCAGTTCAGACAAAGTTATTATTGTGGGTGACTTTAACATTCATGTTAACATAGACAGCGACAGCCTTACAACAGCTTTTAATTCATTATTAGACTCAATTGGGTTTTCTCAACATGTAAATAAACCAACTCATAGTTTTAATCACACTCTTGACCTTGTCCTGACTTATGGCATAGAAATTGAAGAGTTAACAGTATTTCCCCAGAACCCTTTTCTTTCTGACCATTTTATGATAACATTTCAATTTAAAGTAAAGGATTGTTTAGCAGCTGAGAACAAATATCATTACAGTAGGTGTTTGTCTGACAATTCAGTATCTAAATTTAAGGAAATAATACCCTCACTGTTTACTTCAGCAACATTTACTGATAAATCAGAAGGCAATTATTATTATTTTACCCCCACAGAAGTGGATTATTATGTTAATAATGCTTCAGCCTCACTGCGTACAACTCTTGATAGTGTTGCACCTGTAAAAAAGAAAGTTATATCTCAGAGAAGACTTGCTCCTTGGTATAATTCCCAGCTGCGGACTTTAAAGCAGGCATCCCGAAAGCTGGAAAGAAAGTGGTATTCCACTAATTCAGAGGAAGTGTATGTGGCTTGGAAAAATAGTGTAGTAATCTATAAAAAAGCTCTTCGTAATGCCAGGACAACTTATTATTCACCTTTAATAGATGAGAACAAGAACAACCCGAGGTTTCTCTTTAGCACTGTAGCCAGGCTCACAAAGAGTCAGAGCTCTGTTGAACCTTGTATTCCTTTAGCTTTAACCAGTAACGACTTCATGAGCTTCTTTACACATAAAATAGTTATGATTAGAGATAAAATTAATCTGGCCCTTCCTACAAATGTCACAGATGCTTTTGAATTGGCTGTTAGACCTGATGAATCTTTAGAATTCTTCACTCCTATATGTCTCTCTGAACTAATTTCAACAGTTTCTACATCCAAACCATCAACATGTCTTTTAGATCCTATCCCAACTAGACTCTTCAAGGAGATTTTACCTTTAATTAATTCTTCAATGTTAGATCTGATTAATCTCTCTCTAGTAACAGGCTATGTACCACAGGCTTTTAAGGTTGCTGTCATCAAACCTTTGCTTAAAAAGCCCACTTTAGATCCAGATGTGTTAGCTAACTATAGACCGATATCCAATCTACCATTTCTCTCTAAAATTCTGGAAAGAACAGTTGCAAATCAATTATGTGAACACTTACAAAGGAATAATTTGTTTGAAATGTTTCAGTCAGGCTTCAGAGTGCATCATAGCACAGAAACAGCTCTAGTGAAAGTTACTAATGACCTTCTCATAGCATCAGATAATGGACTAGTCTCTATACTTGTTTTGTTAGATCTTAGTGCAGCGTTTGACACAATCGACCACAACATTTTATTACAGCGTCTAGAACATTCAATTGGCATTAAAGGGACAGCACTGGACTGGTTTAAATCCTACTTATCAGATAGGTTCCAGTTTGTGCATGTCAACAATAACTCTTCTGAGCATACTAAAGTTAATCATGGAGTTCCTCAGGGTTCTGTCTTAGGACCGATACTTTTCACATTATACATGCTTCCTTTAGGCAATATTATTAGGAAGCATTGTATTAACTTCCATTGTTATGCAGATGACACACAATTGTATTTATCTATGAAGCCAGATGAAACTGATCAGTTAGCTAGACTGCAAGATTGTCTTAAGGACATTAAAACCTGGATGACTTTTAACTTCCTACTGCTAAATTCAGACAAAACTGAAGTCATTGTATTTGGCCCCAAACATCTTAGAAACTCGCTTTCAAAGCAAATAGTTACTCTGGATGGCATCACATTGGCCTCCAGTACTACTGTGAGGAATCTTGGAGTTATTTTTGACCAGGACATGTCCTTTAACTCACACATAAAGCAAGTCTGTAGGACTTCCTTTTTTCACCTGCGCAATATTGTAAAAATCAGGAACATTCTGTCTCAGAGTGATGCAGAAAAATTAGTTCATGCTTTTGTTACTTCCAGGCTTGACTATTGCAATTCCTTATTATCGGGTTGTCCAAATAGTTCTCTCAAACATCTACAGTTGATCCAAAACGCTGCTGCGAGAGTACTGACAGGAGTTAGCAAAAGAGATCATATTTCCCCTATACTTGCTTCTCTTCACTGGCTTCCTGTTAAATCCAGAATAGAATTTAAAATCCTTCTTCTGACATATAAAGCTCTTAATAACCAATCTCCATCATATCTTAAAGATCTGATAGTACCTTATTATCCTAGTAGAACTCTTCGCTCTCAAGCTGCAGGCTTACTTGTTGTTCCTAGAATTTCTAAAAGTAGAATGGGAGGCAGAGCCTTCAGTTATCAGGCGCCTCTCCTGTGGAACCTGCTCCCAGTTTGGGTTCGGGAGGCAGACACCCTCTCTATTTTTAAGACCAGGCTTAAAACGTTCCTTTTTGACAAATCTTATAGTTGGGGCTGACTGGGTGACCCACAGGGGTTCGGCTTGTGTCTTCATTTGCACAGCTGACTCCTTCTTGGACGTCCCTTCGTTCTGCCTCTAGTCATGCTGCTATAGGCCTCGGCTGCTGGGGGACTTTTCTTGACGCACTGAGCCCTTCTCTATCTACCTTTACATTTAATATGTATACCGTTATTGCAGTACATTCACTCTGTTTCCCCCTGTGCTATTTCTCCGAGTGTCCCTGGTCCCAGAGCTGGATGCTTCAGATCTGCGTTTGATGTTCCACCAGCTGGTCCAGTCTCCACCATGTCCACTGTGGGATGCTGCTGCTGACCTTCCTCCAGCCCTCTGCTTCCAACTCCCTTTTTCCACCAGTCAACTCTGCATTGCCTTCACTATACTGTTATGCTAACTTACATACTGTTTGAATTTTACTGCTAGCTATATATGGAGTATGTTTAATGTCAGAGCCGTACATCATAAGAGTAAATTATGAGTCAGTTTTCAATGTTAGCTTATACTTTGTCTGTGTCACATATCCTGTCATGCATGTATCCAAATGTGTGTTGTGTTTTCCTTGCTTTCCCACCCCTCCCTCTTCTCCCATCCCTCCCCCTTGCCCTCTTCTGTCCTTCTCAACCCGCCCGGCCAGCAGGCAGATGGGTCCCCCCATATAGAGCCGGGTTCTGCTCGAGGTTTCTTCCCTGTTAAAAGGGTGTTTTTCCTTGCCACTGTCGCCTTTGGGCTTGCTCTGGGGGTCAGGCATTTGGGTTCTGTAAAGCGTCTTGAGACGAGTTGACTGTAATTGACGCTATATAAATAAAATTGAATTGAATTGAATTGAATAACAATCCATGCGGTAAACCACCTGGTATTTTGGCTGAAGAGCTGCCTGATCTGGGATGCAAGGCCACTATTGTGTCCAGCTGCTTTATATAACCTGCTAATATTTACACAGCAGTCTTTATCCATCTCAATATTTAAACATTCAACCAAAGAATCACGTATATAAATTCTTGGTAGGAATGGCAGGGTTAGCTCTCTGAATAAGTTGGAAACTCTGTTGAAGGTGCCCAGCATTGTCATGTCCATCAACAGACAATGCTGGATAATAGATGACACTATCAGCATAGGCAAGCTAGGGCTAACAACCAACAGAGTGTCAGCAGGAACAATATCAGGGTCAGTGTGATGTAATATGTTGAGGTCACCAAGTGGGACATCAGATGGCGGCCCCAACACCATGTCATCATTAGGATCAATACAGTGATAGTTAGATTCAGGGTCAGAGTGATGGTCAGAGTCTGGGTTGGAATGATGGTCAGAGTCTGGGTTGGAATGATGGTCAGAGTCTGGGTGGGAATGATGGTCACAGTCCAGGTTGGAATAATGGTCAGAGTCCGGGTTGGAATAATGGTCAGAGTCCGAGTTGGAATAATGGTCAGAGTCCGGGTGGGAATGATGGTCAGAGTCCGGGTGGGAATGATGGTCAGAGTCCAGGTGGGAATGATGGTCAGAGTCCGGGTGGGAATGATGGTCACAGTCCAGGTTGGAATAATGGTCAGAGTCCAGGTTGGAATAATGGTCAGAGTCCGGGTTGGAATAATGGTCGGTCAGAGTCCGGGTGGGAATGATAGTCAGAGTCCAGGTGGGAATGATCACCGCTGAACGGTTAGATTTTTTCTTTCAGATTAACAATACCCCGGAGGTATCTGCGTCGGTACTGTGGGAAACAATGAAGGCTTTCATCAGGGGGGAGATTATTTCTTATAGGGCCCATCAAACTAAATCTAGAAGAGAAAAGCTGGCCAAACTATCTCAGCATATTTCACAGCTGGATTCCTTATATGCAATCTCAAAATCACCAGATATCTATAAAGAGCGAGTGAGTTCACAAGCTGAGTATGATTTGATCATGTCGCAGCATACTACTGAACTCCTGCTACAGTCGAGATCTAAATTCTATGAACAGGGAGATAAGACTAGCAAACTTCTGGCTCACCAGCTTCGCCAAGTATCTGCGTCGCGGCTGATTCCCCAGATTGAGACTGGCGCGGAGGTAACATCAGATCAACAGAACCTTCATGGAATTCTATAAATCGCTATATTCCTCTGATTGTGTCTATACCTCTGCAGACATGCTATCCTTCTTTGAGCAGCTTGATATCCCAACCCTAAACCATGGTGCAGCTGAGGAATTGGAGCGCCCCATCACGCTAATTGAACTCGAGGTGGCTCCTAAATCATTGGAGAGCGGTAAGAGTCCGGGCCCGGACGGGTTTCCAGCCGAGTTTTATAAAACTTTTTGGAAACAGTTGGCCCCACATCTACTACTGATGTTCACAGAGTCCTACACTCTGGGTACCCTCCCCCATACATTAAATCAGGCCTGTATTTCCAACCCGGTCTCACGGGGATTCGTGAAACTGTCACGTAAGTTTTAGTTTCGGTTTCGTGCGCACCAACACGATTTCGTCATGTTTTTCGTGCCGCTCACCACGAAATGTTTTTCGCTGTGGTAATCACACCTGAAAGTGGTTTATACCGGCGGATTCATGACGATCTAAGCTGTCCATCGGCGTATACTGCTTGTGTGATCGCGTTTGCGGCCGCCGGACATTCTTGAAATTCCTATGCAAATTGGTAAGTGTACCACCGGCTTATGGTTAGGTTATGGTTAGGGTTATGGTTAGGGTTATGTTTAGGGACGATGTCATGCAAAATATAGCGTTGGATTCGCCACGGTTTTACATTAAAAATATAATATACACATTCTTTTGAAATACGTTCTGAGTGGCACGAAAAGTCCGCCGTTTAAAATACATTGGTGCGTATTTCGTAGTGAGCGGCACGAAAAACATGACGAAATCGTGTTGGTGCGCACGAAACCGAAACTAAAACTTACGTGACAGTTTCACGAATCCCCGTGAGATCGGGCTGGTATTTCACTACTTCTAAAGAAAGGCAAGGACCCACTGATGTGTGGCTTATATCAACCCATCAGTCTGCTGAATGTAGACTTCAAGATTTTGTCGAAATTGCTATCTAGATGCCTGGAGGTTGTCCTACCTTTAATCATTTCTTGGGAGCAAACAGGGTTCATCCGCAATAGACATTCTTTTTTTAATCTTAGAAGGGTATTCAATATTGCCCACAATCCTTCTTTAAATGATCTTCCAGAGGCTCTGATAGCCTTAGACGCCGAGAAGACATTTGATAGGGTGGAGTGGGAGTATCTTTTTTTTATTTTGGGGAAGTTTGGTTTTGGGGAAACGTTTACTTCATGAGTCAGACTACTTTATGCTTCTCCTCAGGCTATGGTTAGAACGAATTCCATAAACTCCGAATACTTCAAGTTACACCGCTCTACAAGGCAGGGCTGCCCTCTGAGCCCACTTTTATTTGCTATCGTAATGGAGCCTCTCTCAAGATCGCTGCAGTCCCATCCCAGCATACATGGTATTGTCAGATATGGTGTAGAACAGAAGGTAGCATTATATGCAGATGATTTGCTTTTGCTTTTATCTGACCTGTCACAATCAGTTCCTGCAGCCCTCTTGGTTTTGGAAAAATTTAGCAAATTCTCTGGATATAAACTGAATCTCAGCAAAAGTGAAATGCTCGTTGTGAATGGCCAGCTGGACTCTAATTCGACTCTACTTCCAAACTTACCATTTAAGGTTGTGGACTCAGGCTTTACTTACCTTGGAGTATTTGTAACTAAAAAGTTATCTGATCTCTATAGGAGAAACTTTCTTTCCCTGCTCTCTAAAATCAAGCAGGATTTTGAACGATGGACCCTACTAAACCTTTCCATATTGGCTAGAATTAATCGACAAGTTTTGCAGAAGCCTAAAACTTTAGGTGGGATGGTCTTACCTAATTTTCTTTATTATTATTGGGCTACAAACATTAGGAATTTGAATTATTGGGTTAAATATGGAGACACTGAGGTCCTTCCCTCATGATTGCTTTTAGAAGCAAACTCTGTCCAACGAGCGTCCTTAAAGGCTTTGTTATACTTACCCTGGTCTTTTGCCTTATCCAAATACACTGATAATGTGGTAGTAGCCTCCTGCATTGAAATATGGACTCAATTTAGACGCCACTTTGGCTTGCAGGCTCTTTCTATCGGAGCCCCACTCTCAGCTAACCCTGGTTTCCCTCCGTCGCTACTGGATAACACCTTCTCCATATGGGCTAGGGTGGGAATAGAAACTTTCGCTGACCTGTATGTCAATTCTGTTTTTGCTTCCTTTCAGCAGCTGGTGGATAAATTCTTGCTTCCTAAGGAGCATTTTTTTAGGTATCTTCAAGTTCGAAGCTTTATCCGTAGCACTTTCCCAAGCTTTCCTGCTCTTCCTAAGCCCTTAGACAGTGAGACCTTTTTAAAGCCTCTCCCCTCACTAAAGGGGTCCATTTCTTGTTTTTATTTGAATGTTTCCAAGCTTTTTCAGGCCTCTTCCACCCCACTTAGGACAGTTTGGGAGACAGATTTGGGGATGGAGATTCCAGAGGATGTTTGGGAGGGAGCTGTGAGGAGAGTACACACTTCTTCGATTTGTGCTAGGCATACTTTTATGCAATGTTGAATTTTGCATCGGGCTCACGAAACGAAGGCCCGACTGGCTAAAATTTTCTCTACATTGTCTCCCCTGTGCGACCGCTGCCAGCAAGTTACAGCCAATTACTCGCACATGTTTTGGAGCTGTCCTTCTTTGACTGGCTTTTGGTCAGAGATATTTAGTATACTGAGCAAGGTGACAGGGAGGAACATAACCCCTGATGTTTTCACTGCTTTGTTTGGTGTGTGCCCTTCTTCACTCTCTCTTCCCTCAGATACAGCGGACTTGGTCGCTTTTACGACTCTGTTGGCCAGAAGGTTGATACTGTTAAAATGGAAATCATCAGTCCCACCTACCTACTCAACCTGGGTTAAGGAGGTTCTTTATTTCTTAAAATTAGAGAAGATTAGGCTAACTCTGAAAGGGAAAGGGACAAGGTACGTTTTATCCGTTTGTTTCCTGGCTATAAAAGACACAAGCAGAAACAAAAAATCAAGCCGTTTTTCGTTTTTTCGTTTTGAACAAAAAACGAAAAAACAGGAAACGGTTCGTTTTTTCGTTTTTGTCCGGGAAAGATGTCTGTTTTGAGAGAATGTGGAATCCCTTCATGTCATATGTAAAAAAGTACAGCCTGCCAGATCACTGTGAGTTGAATGTACACGATTGTTTTTTAAAATCTGTTTTTTCTTTAATACTCTTTTTATTTATTATATCTTTATTCTTTTTGCTAATATCAGTACGGTTGATATTGTCACTTCTGTCTGTATTCTTTTATTACAGTCTTTGTTTAACATGTTTTGCTTCCGCTTTACTTTTTTAAAACTAACCCGTTTACAGGCTACGTGTCCAGCCAACTACGGGTGATGGGTGCCAGCCGGTGGGGTGGGAGTGGAGTGGGAGTGGAGCGTTGTTTGTTTCTTGTTTTATATGAAATAAAAGAATATCTTTAAGCTGATTCTGTAATGGAATAGTAATAAAGAAATGTCCTTCCTGTAAACTGTCCTTTACTGTTGTGGATGAGGAACATGACAAACATTTGTGTTTCTTCTTGAGATTGTGAAGAACCAATGTAATTTGTACAAACTCTGCAGTAATGATGCCGTTCAAACTGATCTGCAATTCCAGCTAATGGTTTCTCCAAAAAATACTTGCTTGTTGGAACTGCACTAGACCCAGCAGAATGTAACTGAAGCAGTTTCAGCAGGTCTTCAATCAGTACTCCTGTAGTGTTGTGTTTCAAAGCAAAGGAGAGAATAGAGATGATGCTTTGCCCTTCGGTCAGTCCAAAGTAGTGGACATCCTGTACTTCTTGAGGGACACTGTCCTAAAATTATTGAAAGAGAAGCACAATTAAATTGATTAGCATGAAAATAAATGGAAAGCCACGAGAAACAACAGAGTATTGAAAAAAGCACACATTTCAATGAACTGCAGATATTAATGTGTGCATTTTGTCACAGATTGTCCACTGTCAGCTGAAAGTAATGTTTCAAAAATATTTATTAACCTTACACACGTGGACAAAATTGTTGGTACCCCTCAGTTAAGGAAGGAAAAACCCACAATTCTCACTGAAATCACTTGAAACTCACAAAAGTAACAATAAATAAAAATTTATTGAAAATTAAATAATCAAAAACAGCCATTACTTTTGAATTGTTGATTAACATAATTATTTAAAAAAACAAACTAATGAAACAGGCCTGGACAAAAATGATGGTACCTCTATAAAAGATTGAAAACTATTTGACCAGAGTGACATGATTAACTCAGGTGTGTCATTTAATTGACATCACAGGTGTTTCCAAACTCATAATCAGTCAGTCTGCCTATTTAAAGGGAGACAAGTAGTCACCCTGCTGTTTGGTGAAAAGGTGTGTACCACACTGAACATGGACAACAGAAAGCGAAGGAGAGAATTGTCCCAGGACATCCGAAAAAAAATGATAGACAAACATCTTAAAGGTAAAGGCTATAAGACCATCTCTAAACAGCTTGAAGTTCCTGTGACAACAGTGGCTCATATTATTCAGAAGTTCAAGACCCACGGGACAGTAGCCAACCTCCCTGGACGTGGCCGCAAGAGGAAAATTGATGACAAATTGAAGAGACGGATCGTTGGAATTGTATCCAAAGAGCCCAGAGCAACCTCCAAAGAAATTAAAGGTGAACTCCAAGGCCAAGGTACATCAGTGTCAGATCGCACCATTCGTCGTTGTTTGAGCCAAAGTGGACTTCATGGGAGACGACCAAGGAGGACACCACTGCTGAAAAAAACTCATAAAAAAGCCAGACTGGAATTTGCAAAAATGCATGTTGACAAGCCACAAAGCTTCTGGGAGAATGTCCTTTGGACAGATGAGACCAAACTGGAGCTTTTTGGTAAGGCACATCAACTCTATGTTCATAGACTCAAAAACCAAGCATACGAAGAAAAGAACACTGTCCCTACGGTGAAACATGGAGGAGGCTCAGTAATGTTTTGGGGCTGCTTTGCTGCATCTGGCACAGGGTGTCTTGAAAGTGTGCAAGGTACGATGAAATCTGAAGACTATCAAGGCATTCTGGAGAGAAATGTGCTGCCTAGTGTCAGAAAGCTTGGTCTCAGTCGCAGGTCATGGGTCTTCCAACAGGACAACGATCCAAAACACACAGCCAAAAACACCCAAGAATGGCTGAGAGAAAAGCGTTGGACTATTCTAAAGTGGCCTTCTATGAGCCCAGATCTGAATCCCATTGAACATATGTGGAAGGAGCTGAAACATGCCATTTGGAGAAGACACCCATCAAACCTGAGACAACTGGAGCTGTTTGCTCATGAGGAGTGGGCCAAAATACCTGTTGACAGCTGCAGAACGCTCATTGACAAATACAGAAATCGTTTAATTGCAGTGATTGCCTCAAAAGGTTGTGCAACAAAATATTAAGTTATGGGTACCATCATTTTTGTCCAGCCCTATTTCATTAGTTTGTTTTTTTAAATAATTATGTTAATCAACAATTCAAAAGTGATGGCTGATTTTGATTATTTAATTTTCAATAAATTTTTATTTATTGTTACTTTTGTGAGTTTCAAGTGATTTCAGTGAGAATTGTGGGTTTTTCCTTCTTTAACTGAGGGGTACCAACAATTTTG
Organism: Acanthochromis polyacanthus; assembly: GCF_021347895.1. Classification (NCBI taxonomy): domain Eukaryota; kingdom Metazoa; phylum Chordata; class Actinopteri; family Pomacentridae; genus Acanthochromis; species Acanthochromis polyacanthus. The sequence goes on along the minus strand of NC_067128.1, from coordinate 22,658,136 downwards.
TCCACGTGTGTATATGTAAATTGTCTCACCTGTACCATTGTGGAAGATCCTGCTCTTTGCTCTTGTATCTGGATGGCATCTTCATTGTTTTTCTGAGAAGGACACAGATTATCAACTCATTAAAGAGAAACAGAGACAGGGTGAGGGAGTCTATTGTATACTACTGCAATTTTGTCTCACTTGTGCCAGAGTGAGAGGTTCTGCTGTCTGCTCTTCTATCTGGGTACCATTATCTTCACTTTCCTAAGAATGACACACATGAACAACTGAGATAGTAGCTGTAGTTTAACATTAAGACTGTAGCTTTTTTCTCACGTATGCTAATGTGAAAGGTCTCTGTTCTTCTCTTCGGGTGACATCGTCACCTTCCTGAGAGGAACACAAGTCCATTATGTATTAAAAAGATATGAAGAATGAGGGGAAGAGATAGAGAAACAGTAGTTATATGGACTTGCTCTTATATAGCACTTTACTACTCATCAGAGTACTCAAAGCGCTTATACAACAATTGCTTCCATTCAACCATACGCTCACACATTCTCACTCTGGGGCGGATGGAAGCGTGGCTGCCAATCCACGCCTACGGCCCCTCCGACCACCACCAACATTCACACACATTCATACACCAGCGAAGAGCAGTGGAGGCAAGGTGGGTTAAGTGTCTTACGCAAGGACACAACAGCACATGACTAGGCGAGAGCGGGAATCGAACCACCGACCCTTCGATCATTGGACGGCCTGAGCCACAGCGGCCTGAGTAGTTATAGTTTGTCAGAGGGTGAAAGTGAAGGTGAGACCGAGTGAGAGAGAGAATTTAATTAATATTAGCATATGGTAAAATACTGTAGTTTTGTTTCATCTGTGCCAGTGTGAGAGGTTCTGTTCTCTGCGGTTCTCTCTGGCTACCATCTTCATCACTTTCCTTAAAACAATGCAAATCAACAACTCCTTACAGACAGATTCCACACATCCTCCTGGAAAAGTATCGCAATGCATTTTTCCCCTTTCTTTTATTGTTGACTCATTGTTATTGAACTTCTCATACATACGTTTTAATAAGTTGGAAACATTCCCCTCTTCCACTGCCTTGTAAATTAAATTTGTAAATTAAATTTGCTACCATCACTATTATCAGGGTAAATAAACAAATAGATAAGGCTTTTAAAAATCACACATTAATGCAACACACATATGAAGCTTCGGTGAACAAGTCAGCTGACATTTGGCACATATCACCAGAATCTGTGCTTCATTACTTGCATTCATAACTTACCTCACGGTAGGCTATTATAGTTCGTTATTTATACATTAACTATTACAGTGTAAGCTGATCAGACTGAGAGGGAGATAAATTAGTTGCACTTACATGTTGTTGCGTTGTGTGATTTCTGATGTCAGTCAAAGTTCGGTTGATTTTCCTAAAGAAACAATGGACAGTAACGTGTTACTTCAGTAATGTAACGTAAACGTTACTTATAAACTGCATTAGGAGACATACAGCACATACCTTCTTTTCCGTCTTGTTAAAGTATGTGGTGGAATGCTTCTTTTCAACCAGTCTCTTTCTGTTGTGTCAGGTGTACGGAGTTTCCTTTTTGGCATAGTTGTCAGCTAGAAGTGTATTGGTCTACACTGTTGCCAACTCCTCAGTAAGGAAAGTCACTGCTGGCTGTCCTAAAAGTCGCTAGAAGTCGCTAAATGACGTCATCGCCTAATTTGCATATTTCCCAGTTTGCATGTCATTGTAATCAACGTTGTAGGAGAGAGGAATAACATTGTGGAAGAGACCAAAAAGTGAGTATGAAACACCCAAAATATGTTTTTCTACTAGAGGCTGAATGCTGTGGTTTATTTTAGCATGACAGTGAAGAAACATTTTTGTTTATATGGCTCCCTAAATCTGGATGGGATCTGTAATGACTGCGCATGCGCGATTCATCTGCCGTCTGGCCGCAGAGTGATGTGTCCTCTATTTAGACACTGGGAGTGCTGCGGGGTTACTGGACTGACAGTCTGTGCTTTGAGACGGGGAGGAGCTCACCGCAGCACCTGCTGCTCATTGAAAAATGTAACTGCAGAATGATCTGAGGTTTCCTGTCACAGTCTCCAAAACGGCAGAAAAAGTCGCTAGATTTGTTGCTTGTCGCTTTTGACAAAAAAAAAGTCGCTAGGAGCTTTGAAAAGTCGCTAGATTTAGCAAGAAAGTCGCTAAGTTGGCAACACTGCTGGTCTATAATCTCTATGGAAATTCCACTAAAAGTATTTTTTCTCACGAGAGTGGTGTCTGTGAAGCGTCTCAGTCATGAGAGCGATGATTGGTTCAGATTAGGGTCAAACATTAGGATAAGCCAATGAGAGGCAAAGTAGGGCGGGCCTTGACTCAGTTCTCCTGGCCATAAATTATCAACGCGAGATCTTGCAAACTAACGCAACGGTAACGTTTGGCATCATTTTGAAAGAAGAAAAGCGGCAAATCCGACTTAAATTCTGCCTTCGTCCGAATCGTCCCACGGACAGTGCACCATGCAGCTGAGTGGACCTAAAGTTAGAGGTATGTACATTTACACACCGGTGTCTATATTAAGATTGCTAAAAATTTACATCCATTTGATTTTGAGTTCAGATAGCATTAGCAAAAAATTATTAGCCAGTGGCTGAATGTTCAAAAGCACACTTCAGCATTAGCAAGAAGTGTAGATATTATCAGTTTACATGACAGAATTGTTACATTAAAGAAAATCTTAAATGTAAATTGCCTTAACCTACAGACTTTGTCTCCTCAAGAAATAGTGACATTTTTTGTGGCCTCTGTCTCAAATTGTTAGCCTTGCCGCGCTAGACAACCCACGGCAACGAATTTAATTCTCTGCCAGGGAGGGTCTAGTTACCCTCCATAAGGCTCGAGGCTGGATTCTCCTAAAACTGGCCGGACCAATCACCATGAAGTGTAGAGTCAGAAGGCGGGCGTAACGAAGTGACGACAGAGGCGTGATGATTCAGACAGAAACAATCGGCGCACAATAAACAGTTATCTTTCGACTAGGCTTTGGCCACAGCCCTTAAAGATTTGAAGCTAAAATTCAACTTGAAACATAAACAAAGGACGGGACTTAAGTGTTTCATTGAGAAGAAAGACGTATTTGGACTTATGCCGACGGGATATGGCAAATCCTTAATATACCAGTTGGCTCCGCGGCTCCGCTGGTTGGGAAGCTAATGGGACTTAGCCACACAATCCGCCGGTGCTCTCGGAACCACGTCAGCCTATTCGTTGCGTTGATTGGTTGTATACCTACCCAATTGCTGCAGAGGGATTTGATAGACAACCTTTAAGCCTGCCTCCCTCCCTGTCGAGCTTCCCTAGACCCTTGTGCCGTCAGAAACATGGGATCTAGCATGGCTAGGCTATCAAATTGTAGCATAACTCCCAGAATGCAACCATGTATCATTTCTAGTCTGAACACTATTTGCCTGTAATTTAGCAATATGTTCATAACCATGATGCATTGTGATATGCAATTAAACTTTGTAAAATGACAGAACGAGAAGTAACTGTGAAAGTTTACTGTACAAACTACAGCAGTTTTTTTTTTACTGTGTAGAATACATTTTGTCAGAAAAGCTGATGATTAGCATTTATAACATCTGTCTATTGTTATATCAGTCGTTTATTTATTGCTAAGCTATGATTTGATTTATTTGATCGCTTCAGAACACATGAAGAGGAAGTTTGCTGTAGTGGAGTGGAGTGAAGGAGAGGATTCTGGGAAACTCAGCAAAGTAAAAACTGAAACCATAAGGGATTATGATGATTCCAAGATGGACCAGCATGGGAATCCCTTTTCCACCTACTCCGCTGTGATCGAATGGCGACATGGGAAGAAACAGCGAGGAGGGTGGCCTCACTACAGAGGCACTGTTGTTTTTGTTAGTGGTAAGTTGGTGTTGCTTTGATTTTAAGCCAAGATTTACAGTACAGTACCTACTTGTGCAATATATACCCATAGCAGTCTACATCAGTGACTTCCATATATTCTCACATCAAGGACCCCTAATATGACACAAATTAGACCATAGATCCCGTTTGGTAAGATTTTTGCTTTTAGATGTTTTATTGCATAACGTGTATGAAAAAAACAAACAAAAAAAGCATAAAGTGCATGAAACCAATGACCCAAATTTTAGTATATTGTGTCAAGTAGGAATAGTACTTTGCAGCTGCACTACCCATATTCATTGCAGTTGTCTGAAATTGTAACATGGCTTGGTGCTATGAAAAGGGATCTAGAGTAATCAGCTGTTTGAGTATGTGTTTGTTTGTCTTCTTCCTTTGTTGTTTAGCTACTCGTTTTGAGACAACTCGTAAACTTAACTTACTACTCAAGGAAGATGAACCTGTAGCGCTGACCAAGAGGGTATCGGTCCACCCCAAAAAATATCAGGATGATTCAGATGACTCAACTGACACCGAGACTCAGATTCTGACTCAGTCATTGCAAGTCAAGGTGACATCAATTTACTTTTAGATATTTTACGGTGACCATATTTCTCAGTGGTATTATGTAAGAAGTTGTTAGCACTACCATATAATAGCTGTTACTAGCTAGCTAATAAGAAAAAGATTCTTTATACTGAATGTGTAATCAGTATAGTTCATGTGCTAAACTCCACCATCAACTGTGTCTTTGTTTTTATTTTGTCAATTATTCTGTTTCACACCCAGAAGCCAATGGACCTCACAACAAAAGACCCTGCAGAAGATTTTCTCAAGATGTATAGTTGTTCGCAGCGTTCTTCAGATGATACAGGTCCAAAAAATACAGTGGTTGAATTAAAGCAGAAGATCAAAGACCTGAAAGAAGAGAATGCTAAACTGAAGGAGTTGGTTGTTCAAGGTATTCCTTCATGTCTCTCATGAAACCACCATACCACTTTGTTGTAAATCACTTTAGGCTGTAGTTACTGCATTATGGGGTACTTTGTAGTCAAGAAGCATGATCTTAACCAATTTTTTGTTCCGGATGTACTGTACATAGATGTGCCAGAGCTCCTACGGACCATGAAGGATATAATTGATTTGGCTGAACCTGCTAAGAGATCCAGGTTGGAGCCTTCCACACCACCGCTGCCCCCCCTGAGTTCTCCGTAGTCCAGGCACAGTTCTTCATCTGCCAGTTCACTGTAGTCCCTCCCCAGATCTACGCCATCCAGTGTCACATCACTGATAGACTCCACATCTTTGAAGGCAATTGGTTTTGAAACTGCTTGTTTTTTGTGTAATTGCAGTAACAAATAAGATTGCTGTAAACAAACTCATTGTTCATACTTCCTGGTGGATAACTCAGTGGAAATTGTTGTAGCAGCAGTAAATATTAGTTATATCAGTGATTAAGTAAGTGATTATGTGAAATTGGGTAGGGTTGTGTTTTTCCATTGTAAAGCAACTTAAGGAGTTGGTTTCATAGATGATAGTTTTACATCTACACACATGTGAGCGGCCGAGTGGATCGCCAAGTGGGTATGAACGTGGGATGACTAAATCAAAGTTATTGCAAATTTTTGTACAGGTTCTTTAACGATCGGGTTGGAGCACCTGGTCAGAGATAATCAACGGAGGATCACAAACCAGATGCCGGTGCAAAAACAATCATTTAATACAACAGGATCGTTTCACCACAACCACACAGTCATACAGTCCATTAAAACGTTGTCCAACCTTTCGCCGGCAAGGTGGAAGTCACATAAAATCAATAGTCAATGCGTTAAAATCCAATTAAAATCCAGGGGACAAGGGATACGGAGCACACGGGTCAGCAGTCACAGGAGGCAGCCACCTTCTGTCATGAAACAGGTGGTTTGAACCCAAGCAGCAGGCGACAGGCAGGTGGGTGATTTAATAATTAAGTTTAATAAACAAAGAACCAAAATTAAACAGAGCAGGAAACATAGGGAATGAACTAAACAGGAATCGAAACTGAAACTAAACAACAGCGCACGGCCGTAGTGGGGAGCTGAACAAGAACTAAATTTAAAACGGGAAAGGAGAAACTCAAAAAGTACAGGGCAGAAACGAAACTGGAAAGACTGAATGCAGGGACGTGACTGGGGCGGCAGAGCAGGCGGAATCCGGAGCTGATTAAGGGGTCTTGTGGAGCGGAGTAGGGAGGATGAGCAGACGTGGGTTCCGAGGTGAGGAGGGGAGACGTAGACAGCGAGGTAATCCACAAAGCAACAGAGTCCAACAGCGAAGTGTGCGATGACAGTGTCCACATGCAATGGTCCAGCAGAGAGCTGTTGAGTGAGCCAGGCTTTTACGCTGTGGTGATTGCTCATCTGAGTCACTTGTAATCAGGCGAATGAGCAAGAGCACCGGAGCTGGGGGGCGTGACACCTTCTTCCTACGCCTGGGCTCATGTCTGGGGGAAACCACCTACAGGACACAGATCTACTGCCAGTACGGGAGTCTCTTTCACCGCCCACTTCCTAAGAGAATATACACCCACCAGAACGTTACTAAAAAGTCCCAAGGGATACTCACACACCAGGCAGAGCTTAATCGCCCTGCTGCTGCGAGTATGTCGCGTCGTAACGTTCCGGGTCTTTCTCCAATCTCGTCGCGGTGTTCCTGTCTGCCTCGGTTTCCCGGTTCGTTGCTCTCACCACTCGTCCACCCTTTTGCAGCTCTTCTTGCGAGCACACCCCATCGACCTCTCTCTACTCTTCACCGGCTTGTGATATATCTCTCCCCCATCAGTCCTGAAGCCTCGGTCCCCGCCGTTCATTGGTTCCTGTGGGGAGGAAGGGAGAACCTGGCAGGTGCAACCTATTGCCTCGTCAGAGGTGTTCACAGGCAGTGGGACATCTGAAAATCAAAATAAACTCGAACACCAATAATCAAAACATGCAATAAAACTAAAAACACCAACAATTCAAACCCGCCACAACATGCACAAAACAACAAATATAAAAATAAGTATTTATACAAAAACCAGTCCCAGCTGCCCTGTGACACACAGGGATTTGGGATCTGGCTTTGGGTGACACGATGATACAAAAAACACACGAATGCTGATGCAACACCACCAACATTATCCACCTTAAAGTAAGTTTGTTGTTGTCATAATGACAAGCTGATTTGTAGCTGTGTTGTTTTTAGGGAAAAATTGTTATAAGTGGGCTGGTTTTAGAGCTCCTTGGTTTTGCACATGAATGTTCTCAAGAAATGTTTTGAATTTCCAAACTTAGTGGTTTCGTTCAATCTGTAAGGAGATAGGATTGATTTACATGCAGAGCTCTGACTGAATGCCAACAATATTTAACTGTTCATTAAACGTTTGCAACAGCCATGTTTTCAGTATTACTGATAGTGAAAGACTGCATTTATCTAACTGGAATAGGATTGTAATGGCAGAAATTAGTTCATGTGCATGCTAACCTGTCAATATGTGCCTTACTAGTTTACTTACTAAGTTTGAGTTGATTGCTGTGTCAGTATAGGGTCAAATGTCACTTGATTCATATGTTTTTGACTATAAACTGTATATATAGCTTTGATAAATTCATAAACTTAAAGTATATGTTTTTTATGCTGCTATTGTAAATTTCATAGGCTGACATATGCCATAGCATGCAAAAAAACCTGTATGTAATGTTATGTTACACATATATGTTTTAGGTAATTTTAGTTGCATGACATATAAGTAACTTATATAAAGCATATTAAAGGAAAACGTAGTTTTTTTTCAACCTGGGGTCTGTTTTCATATGTCTTTTCATACATGTGAGTGATGGAGAAATTAATTTTCGACATAGCTCCAGTATTTAGCCAGGCAGGCAGCTTCGCAGCTCAGCTAGCAGCTCAGCTAGCGAAAAGTATGGGGCAACTTGCCCCCCCCACGTCAAAGTCCGCCCCAACGTGCTTTATTTCCCCACACTGACTGGCTCGGATAGTCTCAACGAGTGTCCCACAACATACTAGAGATGTATGTTAGTACTCAAAGCAAGAAACAAAAAACAGAAATACTAAAATTAGAGAAAGACATAAAATTTTTCGAAACCGATATGAATAAGAATGATGACCCACTTAAACAAAAACAATTACTTGCTCTTCGAGCAGAATATAAAAAAAATAACAAGCGAGAAAGCTGCAAAAAGCTTATTATGGTTAAATCAGGCCTTTTATGACCGGTAGAAAAGGCAGGTAAACTGTTAGCATGGAGAATTTTTAAAAAAAAATCTGAAAGAGCTATTACTAGCATAAAACAACAATCAGGAGATATTACAAATGATCCTCAAGATATCAACAATGCATTTAAAGAATTCTACCAAATGCTGTATAAGAGAGAATGCTTTTTCGCCCCTAATGATAGAGATACCTTTCTCGATCAACTTCAGTTTCAAGCTCTTACAGATAAGGCCAAGGGAGATTTAGATGGCGATATAACTGTACAAGAAATATTGCAAGCTATTAAAAGTATTAATTCAGGTAAAGCCCGAGGACCTGATGGCCTGCCTATAGAATTTAATAAAACCTTTCAGAAGCAGTTATTAACTCCGCTTCTAGAAATGTTTAATGAGTCATTTGATCATGGCATTCTGCCTCCAACTTTGAGATTGGCTACAAAAATTCTTATTTTAAAACCAGGTAAAATACCAACTGAGTGCACATCACATAGACCAATCAGCCAAATGGGAGAAGACACAAAAAATTTATGTAAAATACTTGCTAAAAGGTTAGACCCATATATTCCATCTTTAGTACATAATGATCAAAACGGATTTGTTAAAAGTCGCCAAGGATTTCAAAACGTTAGAAGAGTTTTGAACATAATCAACTTCAATAGTAATTTTAGAGATATGGCACTACTGTCTTTGGATGCGAGACAAGCATTTGATAGAGTCGAATGGCCTTATCTGTTCAATGTGCTGCTGAGATATGGACTGGGAGGGAAATTTTTAAAATGGATACAGCTGCTATATACCAGCCCAGCGGCATGTGTGATGACCAATAACAATTTATCAAGTCAAATAATGTTAGAAAGATCAACCTGTCAGGGTTGCCCATTGTCTCCGCTATTGTTTATTTTGGCCATTGAACCATTAGCTATGTCAATTAGAAATTAAATTAATATGTCGGGAATAACTATTGGAGATCAAAAACATAGAATATCATTGTATGCAGATGACGTAATACTCTTTCTGTCGAAACTATCAACCAGTATTACAACAGTATTACATTTAATTCATAAATTTGGTCAGTTTTCTGGATATAATATTAATGATACAAAATCTTCCATTCTTTTTCTTAATAAGGAAGAAAGGAACAATCCAGTCATAAAATCACCATTTGTTAATGTGAAAGAAGGGGTTTTATTAATCTTGGAATTAAGATTACCCCTCAAATTAACACAATTGTTAAAGCAAATTATGACTCACTGATGGTTGATGTGCGTGAATCGCTTGAAAAGTGGTCAACAATGCCTATATCAATGATAGGCCGCATCAATTTAATTAAGATGACTATTCTTCCCAAATTTTTATACCCGTTTCAATCACTTCCACTACCACTGCCAAAATCCTTTTTTAAAGAAGCCACTAGTATTTTTTGCAGATTCATCTGGAACAACAGAAAATCTAGACTTAGGCTTAAATTGCTGTATCTACCATATGACCGGGGTGGTTTACAGGTGCCAAATTTACAATGGTATTACTGGGCTGCTCAGCTTCTTTGCATTACGATTTATTTTTTGACACAGTCTCCTCCTGCATTGGTAACAACTGAACAAGCAATATCTGAACTTCCATTAAGCCTATATTTTTATTCAGCGGACTCTAAAATTTTAAAAAGACAAACAACAAATCCCTTCTTAAAAAAATCCATTGACATATGGTTTAAGGCTCACAAACATATTGGTGATACACCTGCTATTTCCCAATTTTCTCCCATTTGGGGAAATATGCAATTTACTCCAGGCAGGGCAGATGGTGGTTTTAAAATTTGGGCTGACAAAATTGTACAAAGAGTTGGGGACTTGTATGAACATGGCACTTTATTAACCTTTAATAACCTCCAATTGAAGTTTTCAATTCCCTCAAAACATTTTTTTTAAGTACCTACAACCAAAACATTTTCTCTCCTCAAAACACTGTGATGTTCTGCATGAACCACCGCTGTCGTGCCTGGCAGATATCACGATAAAACATGGGCATGGGAAACGACAAATTTCTATATTATATGCAACACTTGTCTCATATGACAAGGAGTCTAGCGTCGATAGGAGGAAGGCCTGGAGTGTAGATATTAAAGAAGAGATTGAAGAATCTGAGTGGGGAGCAGCTTGCTTAAAAGCTCAAATACAAACAATTAATACAAGAATGAAACTTTTGCAACACAAATGGCTGATGAGAACGTACATTACACCAGAAAAACTCAACAAATGGTACCCAGAGACTCCAGACACGTGTGAAATGTTTGACTGAGAAAGGCACTCTAATTCATTGTGTATGGGAATGTCCTAAATTGATAACTTTTTGGAAAACGGTTGTGCGCACTTTGAGTGAAATTACAAATGTAGAAGTACCTTGTATTGCAAAGCTTTGTATTTTGGGGATATATCCTGATAACTTTTTTGTTAGTACCAAACGTAAGACACTAATCAATTTTGGCCTCCTGCAGGCCAGAAGGATGATTGCTTTATCTGGGAAAGAGACTGAAATATCCCCAGTACAGTCCTAGCTGACAGAGATGGAATTATGTGTTTCAATGGAAAAGTTAACCTACATAATTAGGGGTAAAGCACAAGAATTTGAAGATGTGTGGACACCTCTAGTGGACTTTCTCAAGAAATGATGAAACATTTTTGGAAGGATATTGAGTGTGACCATTGATTTAATTTCAAGAGTATTTGTTTTTTGTACTGTTTAAGTTCAGGTGTATGTCATTGTTTAAACTTTGTTCTTCTTTTTGTCTGTTTTTGTTTTGTCTTATTCTTATTTTGAAAATTAATAAAACATATTGTTGAAAAAAAAAAGACAGCATAATTTCCCTGCAAATTACATACACTTTACATGCAGAAAACCTATATATCATGGTATATATTCATATATGAAAAAGATATGTTTCTAAAAAAGACATATAGTTAAAAACTACAAAGCTTATAGGAAACGTGTGGAAAACATAATTTGCCATGCACTTTCCTTATTTATCACATACATAATTTTTACTTGTTTCATACTTAATTCTTTTAACTATGCTGTATGAAAAGAATGCGAAAGTGGTCACTTTCAAGAGTTTATCATAGTATGAGACTTATAAGCACAACACATATAAAACAAAGATTTATTACTGGAATTGATGTAACTTCTTATAAGTTTTTTATATTTCTTTTCCATATGGGTAGGTTCATAGAATCTGTTACTACAGTGACTGACCAAGAGCTTAAGTTACCTTTCTCTCTAAAACAGGCTAGAGTTACCCCTCTTTCTCTGGGGTAACTCTAGATTTCCCTTTTTGAAATGGAAAACTCAAAATGTCCCTCATTTCAGGGTTAACAGACTCAGAGTTTTCACTAAACGTGCTTTGTGAAACGGAAGCCTGGAGCGATGGCCCACTTTCCCTGAAGCTCAAACAGACTTGTACTCTCAGGTCCTTCTCTCTGCATGGAAGCAAACATGGTCTCTATGATAAAGGGCACATGAGGAATGTGACACAGACATTTGCTCCTAAGCTTGATGTGCATGACTTCCCTGTGATCTGCAAATATTAGGTTGACACAAACCTTGACATTGACTGAAAGGCCATAGACAAGGACTAAAATAATCATGTGATGGACAAAATAGATCTATTCTATCACTGTTGGTTATATGAATACCATTTTGACACACTTGGCACAGTCTGAGTAAACTCTGAATGTCACAAGTTTTGCAAATGTGTTAACTTTATTACATGGTTTTTCAGATATTCTGGTATTTTGGTCATGTCTGTGCTATCACCATTTATCCATCTGTCACTGCTGTAATGTTTCTGCACTTGATGGCCTACAGATCAGTTGAAGGGGACATAATGGGTCCAAAAATGTAGAAAACTATCTGAAATGGACTTCTACCTGAACTAGATGTTGATACAAGAAGTAAAATTCCATAAAACAATGACCCAGTTTGAAAAGAAACTTAATCCAAGCAAACACCATGACCCAATCTAAAATACAGTCAAATAGAACAGACTCAAAACAAAATTTGTAACATCTCATGTTTGACCAGTCAAAGTCCTTTTCTAGTCACTGATTAAACCCTTAAAACTCACCTCTGTGTTTCAGAGCTGCATATTTAGATTTTTTTCTTCCATGAAATCAATCTCTTCCAACTTTAAAGTGGCTTAGATGTAACTGTAACCTGTTGCTTTATCTAGAATGCACAGATTTATGTAGTGCCTGCCTCTCTGCACTTACCCCTCTTCATTCATATCGCATTCAGGTCAAGCACACCAGCTCTCCCGCAGCTCTGCTCAAACACTGCAGAACTACTGCATGTCACATTGTGGCAAGTTTTAATATTGGAGAAATTCAGCTTAACATTGTTTCCACAAGATTACACTCTGATGAAACAAAACTGCATCCTCAGTAATGTTTTCAGGTGAAATGTATTTTCTGCCCGATTATGTTTGTTTGTGAAATAGTAAAAATACTTTTCTAATCAACATCCATCCATTATCTGTACACCACTTAATCCTCTTTAGGGTGGCGAAGGGGCTGCTGTCTATCCCAGCTGACTTAGGGTGAAGGCAGCAGACACCCTGGATGGGTCACCAGTCTATCACAGGGCTACGTATGCAGACAAACAATCACACTCACATTCACACCTACAGACAATTTCGAATTATCAGTTAACTTCAGCATGTTTTTGGACTGTGGCAGGAAGCTGGAGTACCCATAGAAAACCCATGCTGCGTAGTGAGAACATGCAAATGCAGAAAAATCCTAGGCCCAGGCTGGGATGCAAACTGGGGATCTTCTAGCTGCAAGGCAAAAGTGCTAACCACCAAGCTACTGTGAAGCCCCTCAAATCAACATATCTTTGCTATTTAGCAGTTTATCTATTGCTTTACTTTTGCTGCTTTTCAGACAGCTAATCAGACGTTACATGAAGTTTCCAACATGTAGTCATCGTTTTGAAAGCATTAACCAACATCGATGAAAAAGGGTCCCTCACAGAACACAAACCCTGGTCTCTTGAGTGAGGGTCTGGTTGCTAAATTATGCCTCCTTCTTCACATCATGGCTTCTTACACAGCTTCTGTGGCTTTTTCAAATTGGAGGCCTTTCTTTTGACATCACAGGTGAGAAAACACAATTACTGTGAAACAAAATTTGGTGTTTCTAAAATCCTAATTGAGAATGCAGTTTGAAGACAAAGAAAAGGAGCGCTACCTGGACTCAGCAGAGTTAGTTTGAGGTGCTCTTTGGAAGGGGATTCAAAAAATCCTTGAAACAAAAAGAGGAGACTCCAAGGCACTCTCTAAAAAATATTGAGATTTAAAAAGCCTTTATTTAAACGGCATGGTCATATAGACCTATAAAACTTCTACGTGTTTCGGCATCAAGCCTTCATCAGGAAGTCATGCAAACAGATGTCAGGCTGCAATAGGCCCTTTTAAAGAGATGCTCAACCAATTAGAACCTGCCACATGGACTTAGAGGCAAAGTCTGCAGGTAGTGTCAACCAGTAGACTCACCAACAGATGGTGTTATTCAGACCACAAAAAAGTTTACATCCCCTAAAACCTGCATGGTATCACATAAAGCAGGTAAAATTAATTTAAAAAAAAAAAACATTTAAAAAAACACATCAGAAATCTGATTAACAACATTTTCACAAAGTGGTCTGTACGTTAGGAGACTTTAACTCGGTGTTTAGATAACAACTTCCTCTACAAGAACACAGTATAATCTTGTTCTTCATTTAGTCCAGGAAATGTGGTGACTTGTAGTTTGTCAATCCAGAATGTCTCCTTTTGGTTTAGTTTTCTTTGTCTGTCTCCTCTTCTGATGGACAATGGGATGTGGTCGATGCCTGTAATTTGTAATGAAGATGAGTTGCTGTTATGAAATTCCAGGTAATGTTTGGCCATGGGGTAGTTGATGTTTCCAGTTCGTATTGCATATTTGTGTTCTGCAAGTCTGTCCTGTAGTCGTCTTTTTGTTCTGCCAATGTAAAAAACTTTGCAAATGGAGCATTCCAGCATGTATATAGCAAAAGTGGTCTTGCAGTTGATAAAGTAATTGATTTTGTATTCCTTTTGTGATGTTGAGTCCAAAAATATCTTTGTCTGTTTCACATTCGCACAGTGGTTACAGTTATTACATTTAAAAGATCCTTTTGGTTTATGTCCCAGCCATGTAGTTGGGTTGTTGGGTTTAAGGTGACTGTGTACCAGTTTATCTTGTAGGGTTGGGCATCTTCTGAAACTGACAAGTGGAGGCTGTGGAAAAATGTTATTGAGTTGTGCATCACTCTGAATTATGGCCCAGTTTTTATTTATTATCTTTTTGATGTTTTCTGCTTCAGTACTGTATTTAGTGACAAAAACTGGTCTCTCTTTTGTTTGTTTGGGGGGATTTCTCTCCAACAGGATGTTTCTGTCTAGGTTTTTTGCTCTGTTATATGCCTGTTGTAGTATGGTATGTTTATATCCTCTGTCCTTGAAGCCGCACATCATCTCCTCTGCTTTGATTTTAAAATCCTCCTCCTGGTCACAAATTCGCCTCACTCGCTGAAACTGTCCACAGGGCACATTTTCTTTCAGCCATTTAGGATGGAAACTATTGGCATGTAGAATCGTGTTTCTGTCTGTAGGTTTCCTAAAAATAGATGTATGTAATGTCCCTTGAGTGTCTTTATGGATAGTAAGATCCAGAAAATGGATACTGTCTTTACTATACTCCAGAGAAAACTTGATGTTAGGGTTGGTATTGTTTAAGAAGGCGTGAAATTCCAATAAATCTACTTCTGTGCCAGACCAAAACAAACACACATCATCAATGTAACGACCCCACCAGATAATGTGGTCCAGAAATCTGTTCTTTTCATGATTAAAAACAAAGTCGTCTTCCCATTTACCAAGGTACAGTCCTGCATAGGAAGGACTATAACAGGCCCCCCATGGCGCAACCTTTTATCTGTTTAAAAACCTTATCTTGGAAGATAAATATGTTATTATTTAAGGTCCATTCTGGTAATGCCAGTAAAAATTCACTGGGTGGTGCTTCAGATTCTGACCGAGTGTTTAAATAATGTTTTAGTGCTGCCAAGCCTTGTGAATGCTCTATTGTGGTGTAGAGTGATTCTACATCCAAGGTAGCCAAGAAGGCATCAGTACCAATGCTGTGCAGTTGTTTAATTTTGCTCAGTACATCTGTGGTATCCTGGATGTAGTCATGAAGTGATGGCAAAAAAGGTTTGATAAAATAGTCAACATACTTGGAGACTGACTCAGTGAGGCTATCATTACCTGATATTACAGGTCTTCCAGGGGGATTGATAAGAGATTTGTGAATTTTAGGCAGCATATAAAATGAGGCCATTCTTGGATTTTCATTGTATAAAAATTTCATTTCTGAATCAGAAATCCAGTCATTTTCTCTGGCTTCAAGGAGAATAGTATATAATTCAGCTTTCAGAGTTTCTGTGGGATTATGGGTCAAAGTTTGATAAAATTCATTGTTGTCCAGTTGTCTATGGGCCTCTTTGACATATGAATCCCGTCCCCAAACAACTATAGCACCCCCTTTGTCTGCACTTTTGATGACAATTTCATCATCATTAGACAATGATTTCAAAGCACATTTTTCTCTGTTTGAAAGGTTGCCAAACTTATGAGGCTTTTTGTTTTTAAATAAGTTCTCAATGTCAAAATTTACTTTTTTAGCAAAGGTGTTTAATGTGGCACTTTGAACCAATGGACAAAAGGTAGATCTAGGTTTAAAGTGTGGTCTTTGGTTAAAAGAGACCATCTGACCTGAGTCTGCGGTGCTAGAAGATGGTGTAGGTTGGAGCTGGTACCAGGCCTTGAGGTGGAGGGTCCTGTAGAACCGGAACAGGTCAATTTTAGTGTCAAATTCTTTTGCAGAGTAGGTTGGAGAAAAGGAGAGTCCTTTGGAAAGAAGCTGGATGCTGTCCTCAGACAAAGGTTTATCCGATATGTTAATCACAGGCCAAACTTGGTTTTGCTCCGTGTGTATCTTGGTTCTTGGTTTCTTTCTCCCCCTTCGTGTTCTCCTCTTCCCCTGCTTATGTCCTGTCCATGTCTCCATCCTCTTTCTACTGTGTTTCGGTTGAGTGGGTTTTGTTGGGACCCTAAAAAACTTTTCTGTGAAATCTGTGGAGTTGTGTTTCTGCTGTTGTCCTCATCCTCGCTGCTCGTGAAGTTAAAGGAAACCGTTCTGGGTCAGGTTCTTGGTGTAAGTCCTTTATTGGTGTGTCTTGGTGTTTTCTTGCTCCAGTTGTAGACCCTGCCCTCATTGAAGTCTGCAGTGTCTCTTTGGAATTTCTTGATCTTTTCTTTTTGATACTTTGTCTGTATTTCAAAAGGTCATCCTTTAATTTTTCTTCTAGTTGTAAAGTATTTAGATGAGCTGGTTGTTTATCAATAGTCTCCCTTGCTACAGCTATGCAGTTTATTCGTAAAGACATGTAGGGTTTTTCACCCATATATGTTCAACGCGTAAAATGATTCCACATAAGAATAACGATACAGAAAGTCCCACTGTGAGTTGACAGGATTAGTTCCTTAGGTTTGTTACATAACAAACCCTACAAGTCTGAATCAGCCATGGCGTACAGTTAAACAGTCCCTCCAAGAATTTGCGATGTTGCAATCCCACGAATTCATGCGAAATCAACCAATCTCCGCGAATTTTGCACGGCCTTGCAATTTTGTCCAATCACCGCAACTTTCCCGCAATTTTGACCCGCAATTTTGACCCGCCTCCCATCAATTCCACCAATCATAGCAGCTCCCAGCGCAAACGAAATGCACGTACATCACCGAATTCACTTGCTGTTTATGGTTTGAAGATGCAGACATGTACGATACTAATGTCTCTCTTTTACCAACAAAAATTACTGCTGAAGACTGTGATAAACAATTAATTCACTGATGTTCTTCACCAAAGCGGAGCTAAACTCTTTTACAACCGTGCAATATTGTGGTGGAATACAAAAAAAGAAAAAATATCATCGATTGATACACACTTTTTTTTAACACGAAACATATTAGAATGGCTGAAATGAGCGGACAACAGACCAGACAAATCACCATGATGGAAACTGTTGCATCCAGATCCATTAGAGCACTGAAAGAATGAGGTAAATTAGATTAAATTATTCCAACAGAGAACATGGTGGAGTTATGTGACGATCAGCGTGTGTGAATCCTTTCTCTGTTACCAACATCACTCAAAAACGGACTTGGGGATTTAAATGAAGTTTTCAGGGTCGGTCAGAAATGACACAAGTACCAAATGATTAGACTTCGGCAGTGATATGGCTTAAAGTTTGGATCCACAGATTTGTTAAGGATTAATAGCAGCACGGTAACCATGGCAACAAGTGAACGCTATCTCAACGGCCCGCTGACGATCACATGATTGTGATCCTACAACAAATCTACCACTGTGGACTTATCGGAAATGACACAAGGAACAACTGATTAAATTGTGGGGGTGTTTCTGAGTCCCATCAATTCCTGTCACCCCCTGCATAGTTAGGTCACGTCATATTAAACCAGTATTTGGCTGCTACTGATGTCCCACCATGGTGTGCCAGCTTTTGTGGAAATGGGTTGGAACGTTAAATAATTAATTTCGGAATACATATTGTCAATTACAGTGTTGAAACATGTTCTTCAAGCTGGAAAAATGCAGCTTTTTAGCAATTGTCACCTATCTCCTGCAATTTTATGTCAACAAATAAGCTTAAAACATCGCAACTTTTATCACAATTTTTTAGAAAAGCTACCGCGAATTCAGGCATTTTCGGCTGCAACGATCAAAAAAAAAAACCGCCCGCGAAATCCTGGAGGGACTGGTAAAAATGTGTCTTTTATCATATGAAAAACACTATGTGGACATGTTAACAAGGTAAAAACAAAAGGTTCTCACCGAAGGAGTTGTTTAATGAACAGTGGTTCAAATAAGGAGTAATACATGTAATTGTTCCTCAGACATCATAGTTCAGTTTCAGTCAAGTATGAGACATACTGTATTGTCATACAAATCTGAAGCCCACGGTAAAACTACAGGAGGAGGCAGCAAGACTTTTGTGTTTTTGCTCTCAGACACTAAAAACCAAATGGACATAGGAAGACCTGTAATCACTGGCCAAACAGTGTGTCCTGCCCAGTGGTGTTTTCAGACAGACTTTGCACTGATGTTTGACTTTCAGTGACTTTGTCTGTTTAGCCACGGTGGCTACATCCCTGTCCATGCAATAAAACAAGCTCTTCTTCAGTTTATCTTAAAAGAGAAAAGATAAACATAATTTCCTGAGTGCCATGCCTTTTTGACTGAGAAAACACCTCCCAGTCATAGTGTGTTTAGACATGTTCACTGAGAACATTTTATGAAGTTAGTATAGAATGACTCACTGTTATTCTGTAGCAGCCAAATGGAGAGAAGCAAATACACATTTATGGGCTGCACTATGAAATTTAAGCCCTTTTTAATCCAGGAAGTCAATTATAAACTCAGTCTTATTAGCGATGACAGTCTGGCATAGGTTATTATGGATTATTATAATGTGGCAACACTGAAGAGCAGACATCATAATAGCAGCATCAGTTCTCACACGTCTCTGCCAGCTGTCTACAAACACCCACATGTTTACTCTCTGGGCCTTTTCAGGCTGCATGTCAGGATGTGAATGCTGCCACACTGAAAATCCAAACCAGAGTAGAGATCACCCATTTGGCATTCAAACATTCGTCCAAGAATTTTGTCCACTGACATCTAATTTGTGGTAATATTTATAAATGATTCAACTTAAATCATATTAAATATTCCTTTTATTCAAGAAGTGATGACAGAATCTCTTTTTCATTAACTATTAAATTTTTTTTCTAGGTACAGGGTGCCCATGAAGTCTCTTTACAATTTTAAGAATTTATTATGAAGGTGGTTGATAAGACATCTTAACCAGATTTGTTTTATTGTAATCAGTGTTTATTAAACTTTGTAATCACACTGAAATTGTGTGTTTCAGGTATGCTGTTGGTCAAAGAGGTACGGTAAAATGAAACCCTAAAAAATGGCCACTTCTCAAACCGGTGGATTGGAATGAATGGCCCAATTCCTTGACCACCACTTTCACCAGATATCACTCCCTTGGACTTCTTTCTATGGGGTTATGTTAACCCTTTAAGTTTCAGTCAATTCCAGCCGTTTTCAGTACAAAAAATCGCTAATATTCTATTTTTAAATAAAAAAAATTACGAAAAATACAGGGAATATTGGACGGGCATCGCGAGGTGCATTTCCTTGAAAATGACCGATTCGGGGATTTTATACCGACTTCAGGACATGTTTGGATAAAATAGTTTACTGGCTTGTGTCATCTGGATGTAAAAGGTTGGATTATGGCCGTTTTTTGTGGAATCTTTTTTTGTGTGTAATAATAAACCCGGAAATGTGAGTCGCGCTGTGTGCGTTGAAGCCGTGTATAGAGAACGGATGGATGAATATTCGTTTTTGTCGGACAAATGTGTTTTTCTCACCCGCTGTGGTAATCGCATCTGAAAGTGGTTTATACCGGCGGATTCATGAGAATCTAAGCTTTCCATTGGCGTATAGTGTTTGTATAATCGTGTTTGCAGCCGTCGGACATTCTTGAAATTCCTATGCAAATTAGTAGGTGTACCGCCAGCGGTACACTGAAGCTTAAGGGGTTAAATATATTGTGTATCGGACAAAGATATGGAACATTACTAACTTGAAGCTAAAGATTTCTGATGCCATTGCCACCATTGATGAGGCTATGCTACAGCGAACATGGCAAGAAATTGAGTACCGTCTTGATGTGCTTTGTGCAACTAATGGTGCCATATAGAGGTGTATTAAATGAGGCAGAAATAACTTTGACAACCACTGATTACAATAAAACAAATCTGGTTAAAATATCTTATTAACTGCCTTTGTAATAAATTCTTACACTTGTAAAGAGACTTTATGGACACCATGTATAACAATTATATAATCACTGGAAACCTTTAATTCAAACATTCATCCATCCATTATCTATCTATACACTGCTTAGTCCTCATTAGGGTCGTGGGGGGACTGGACTCTGTCCCAGCTGACTTAAGGTGACAGCAGGGGACACCCTGGACAGGTCACCAGTCTATCACAGGGCTACATATAGGGACAAACAGTCACACTCACATTCACACCTATGGACAATTTAGAATCACCAATTAACCTCAGCATGTGTTTGGACTGTGAGAGGAAGCCGCAGTACATGGAGAAAACCCATGCATGCACAGGGAGAACATGCAAACAGAAAGATCCTATTCCCAGGCCAGGACATAAGCTGGGGATCTTCTACAGTCACTGGCAAAAGTCTTGTCGCATAAGGATATAGTAACCTTAAATGGCATATAATTTTATTTCTAATCAATCAGTTATCACAAAAGATGGTTCATTTTAATGTCAAGGGCTTTCACATTAATAACTGGGTGCAAATTGAACCCGTCATAAAGTGTCCTGATGTTCATGTCTTGGTAAAGCCCATGACATCTGTTTTTGCAAGGACAAAAGTCTTGTCATGTCTTTGAATGATTCAACCAATCACAGATTAGAAGTTCACCTGTGACAAATACTGTAACTGACACATTCCTGGGTGTGTATAAAAAGAAATCCAAGACACAAGACCTTCATATGAAGCTCAACCTGACCCCGACAGCATGCCAAAGATCCAACCACAGACCAAAATGCTGATCATCAAGACCTTGAAGACCAAGTCTGCTGCTGAGGTGGCAGACAGCTTTAATGTATCCAAATGTCAAGTAGAGAGGATAAGAAAAAGATCTGAAGAAACTGGTGATGTTTATGACAAGCCCAGGTCAGGCAGAACCTGTTGGAGAAGAGCATTTGTTGCTTCAACAGTCCAAGGCCAGCCATTTTTCAACTGCAACAGAGTTACACATGAACTGGTCACCAGAAATCCCTGTATCTACAAGAACAATTTGTCATATTCTCTCACGCAGTGTTCTCCATAGTAAAATTAGTGCATAGAAACCAGCATTAAACAAAAGACAGCAAAACATCGTGTTGCATTTGCCAAGGTCCACAGCTTGCAGGAAGGATAGACAATGAAAAGTGGCAGAAGGTTGATTTTTCTGATGAATCATCCATTGAACTGCATCCCAATTAACGCAAATCCGACAGAAGCTGCACTGACCCAAGATTCACCAAGAAAACAATCAAGTTTGGTGAAAGAAAAATCATGGTTTGGGGTTACATCCGGTATGGGGTGTACGAGAGCTCTGCAGAGTGGATGGAAACATCAACAGCCTGAAGTATCAAGAAATTCTTGCTGTCCATTGTTTTCTCCTTTTTGTCTCGAAGGACAATGGACTGCGCCAGGAATGTCAGTGTGATTGATTGGAGCAGTGTCGACTGTGACTGAATAGTCCAATTCTGGAGTGGCAGTCTTTGTTGCAGTGCTTGCATGTAAAGGCACTTTTCGGTGTGGTTACAGCTGCTACTCTCGCTTTTCACCGCTCCCTTCTATCTTGCCACAGCTGATCCCTCTTTTTCTCTGCTCTTTGTACGCCAGTCTTGACAGCATGTCGCCAAATGCTGCGGTCGGCTGCTGTCTTTTCCCAGAGATCTGGGTCGATCTCTGCAGTTTTCATGTCCCTTTTGCACACATCCTTGAATCGCAGAACAGGGCGGCCAACCGGTCTTGAGCCTGTCACAAGTTCCCCATAGAGGAGGTCCTTGGGCAAGCGTCCGTCACCCATTCGACGAGCATGCCCAAGCCACCGTAGGCGCCTCTGTGATAACATCGCAAACATGCTTTGGGAGTTTGCTTTCTCAAGTACGTTGACACTGGGTACTTTGTCCTGCAATGAGATGCCAAGGATGCGTCGCAGGCAGTGCAGGTGAAAGCTGTTGAGGCGACGCTCCTGTCGGACGTAGGTTGTCCAGGTCTCACTGCCATAGAGAAGGGAGCTCAACACACAAGCGTTATACACTACGATCTTGGTATTTGTGGTGAGCTTACTGTTTTCCCACACTCTCTTGGACAGTCTTGCCATGGCTGATGCTGCTCTGCCGATTCGCTTCCCGATTTCTTTGTCCAGAGACAGGTTGTTGGAGATTGTTGAGCCGAGATCGGTAAATTCTTCGACTACTTCCAGGGTGTGGTCTCCAATGGAGATGCTGGGTACTTCGCTTATATCCTGGCCCATTATGTTTGTTTTCTTAAGGCTTATGGTGAGGCCGAAATCTTTGCGGCATGGTCCAGGCAGTTGATAAGCCTCTGGAGTCCTGCCTGTGAGTGGGAAGCCAGGGCAGCGTCATCTGTAAACAGCATCTCTCTCAGCAGTAGTCGGCGTATCTTGGTCTTTGATCGCAATCGGGAGAGGTTGATGAGTTTGCCATCTGACCGTGTGTGGAGGAACACTCCATCTTCTGATGATCGTACGACAACAGCAAGGAGAAAAAGATGCCGAAAAGTCTGGGAACAAGGACACACCCCTGTTTCACTTCACTTGTGATGGGAAAGGGGGCAGAAGATGAACCGTCAAACTTCACGGTGCCTTTCATGTCCTCATGGAAGGAGACGATAACGCTCAGCAACTTTGGTGGACACCCTATTTTCTCCAGGAGCTTAAAGAGGTCCTTCCTGTTGACTAGATCGAAGGCCTTTGTCAAATCTGCAAAGGCAATGTGTAGAGGTTGCTTCTGTTTGCGGCACTTTTCCTGCAGTTGTCTCACTGTGAAGATCAAGTCAATGGTTGACCTTTCCGCTCTGAAACCACACTGCGACTAGGGGTAGACTCGTTCAGCCAGTTGTTGCAGTTTTCTTAGAGCAACCCTGGCGAACGCCTTCCCCACGGTGCTCAACAGCGATATGCCTCGGTGATTATTGCAATCGCTGCGGTCTCCCTTGTTCTTATAGAGGGTTATGATGTTTACATCACGCATGTCGTGGGGTGCTGATCCTTCTTCCCAGCACTGACAGAGAAGCTCGTGGAGCTGTTGTAAGAGACTGGGCTTGGCATACTGTAACACCTCTGCTGGAATGCCGTCATTTCCTGGAGCCTTGCCTTTAGTGAGGGAGTTGATTGCCTTACTGAGCTCTTCCTCTGTTGGTAATTTATCGAGCTCCTTCATGACAGGCAGGCTGGGAATGCTGTTGATGGCCGCCTCCGTGACAGCGTTCTTGCTCAAATAGAGGTCTTGGAAGTGCTCTGCTCATCGTTCCATCTGTTTGCTGCGGTTGATAATCATCACACCGGTGGTGGACTTTAGGGGGACCGTTTTTCTAGCACTAGGTCCGATTGCTTTCTTCATGCCTTCGAAGACCCCTCGTGTATTCCCGCTATCAGCAGCTTGTTGGATGCTGCTGCACAAGTTCTGCCAGTATTGGTTTGGCGGAACGTCTTGCAGTTCTCTCGGCTATGTTCCTTGTTGTTCTCAAAGCAGCGAGGTTGCCAGCTGATGGCTCCCTCTTATAGTTAATTAGAGTGTCGCGTTTGGCCTTGATGGCAGGTTCCATCTCCGGAAGACTTTCTTCTTGTTACAGTAGTTGCCAATTAGTCTTGTGCCATTTGAATAACAGCTCTGAATGTGTGCACAACTTCAGACAATGTATTCTGCACTCACTGCAGGTGTCTTATCCAGACACAGTGGTGTACAAATGGTTATTACTAGCTTTACCCTAATTAGGGTTAGAGCTGGAGGACACCTTGATGTTTATGAAAACCACAGTGTGACACACAGGATGAGATGGAAGTGACGATCTACCAATTTTCCCAGCAGGACAAACTTCAAACTGGCAGTCTTCCGGTTGCAAGCAACTTCCATGATTATTTACCACACACAGTCCTCAAATAATGACAGACCAAAGCTTTAAACGACCTACACCTTTAATGGGTCTGCAAAAAGCACCTTCTGCTGTAACTGGATACACACATCAACCTTGAAGGGTAATGACTACAGCAATGTGCTGACGAATGAAACAAAGGCCATCCACAATGGAGTTACACCAGCTTTATTTAGCTTCTGTGGAGAGTCTGTACTCCATTTGCAGATCCCGCTGTCACAATTAACTTCAAATCTCAAGCTTCAAACCTGAAACATTACATTTGATGTGGCCTCTCTGCTCCTCTGCCATTCAACACCCTTCAGCTGTAAGCTGCTGTGTATAGAGGTGTTGAGGTGTGCTGTAGATATGTTGGAACTAAATGCTGTAGCCTAGAGCACACAGTCTGACCAATGACCTGTCTGGAGACTGAGATCAGTTGATTAAATGAGTCTGGTCTGGTGTGATGCTGCTTAGTTGGAACAAAAACCTGCAGCCACACCGGCCCTTTGTGGAATGAGTTTGACATCCCTGTTCTAGTTGCACTTTCACCTTGCAACTAGAAGATCCCAGGTCCCTGAGCCTGGGATCTTTCTTCATGCAGTTTGTATGTTATCCCTGTGCAGCCATGGGTTTCTCCAGGCACTCTGGCTTCCTCCCACAATCCAAAAACATGTTGAGATTAATTGGTGATTCTAAATTATCTGTAGGTTTGAATGTGAATGTGATTGTTTATCCCTATATGTAGCCCTGTGATAGACTGGTGACCTGTCCAGGGTGTCTCCGGACTTCACCCTAAGTCAGGTCAGACAGACTGCAGCTCCCTCGCAACCCTAATTAGGATTAAGCAGTGTAAAGAAAATGGATGGATGGATGGATGGATGGATAGTTTGACAAAGTGTAAAGGCATAAGACAGACAGAGAAGCGTGGATATTATCACCTATCAATCAATAAATGATTATTTTTGTTGAATCCAAGATGATGTCTTCAAGTGTCTTGTTTTCTCAGAATTACAGGACACAACCCCAAAGTTTACTAATGCCTGCAGTAAGTGATTCATCACAGAAAATGTTGTCAATGAATTTGTGTTATGATTAATCTAGGGCTGCGGTGGTAAGGTGAAATGGTTGTCAGTACGCTTTCATCAGACCAAATTCTTATTGGTTGGACAATTGCCGGTGTTACTTTCAAAAGGTAATATCAATTGCCATCAACAGCCTTTCCAGGATTGATCCATTATATTTTCTGGTGGGAAGAACAGACTGCCTGTGAGCACCCAGATGTTTTCATAACTTTGAACCCAACCTAGTGGAGAATGCAAGGTCTAAATGATTAAAGGTTTCATGGGTTGCATGGTAGCTCCGTTGTGAACATCGTCAACTTACAACTAGAAGATCCCCGGTTGTTTCCTAGCCTGGGCCTGGGATCTTTCTGTGTGGAGTTTGCATGTTCTCCTATGCAGCATGGGTTCACACTGGGTTCCTCCTACAGTCCAAAAACATCCATCCATCCATCCATTCTCTATACACCGCTTTATCCTCACTAGGGTCGCGGGGGGTGCTGGAGCCAGCTGACTCAGGCGAAGACAGGGGACACCCTGGACAGGTCGCCAGTCTGTCGCAGGGATACATATACAGACAAACAATCACACTCACACTTACAGGCAATTTAGAGTCATCAGTTAACCTCAGCATATTTTTGGACTGTGGGAGGAAGTCGGAGTACCCGGAGAAAACCCACGCATGCACAAGGAGAACATGCAAACTCCATGCAGAAAGATCCCAGGCCCAGGCTGGGATTTGAACCAGGGATCTTCTTGCTGTAAGGCGAAAGTGCTAACCACTACTCCACTGTGCAGCTCAGTCCAAAAACATGGTCAGATTATTTGATAATTCTAAATTGCCTGTAGGTGTGAATTTGAGTGTGACTGTTTGTCTCTACAGTATGTGTAGCCCTGTGATAGACTGGTGACCTGTCCCCTGCCTTCGTTCCAAGTCAGCTGGGATAGGCTCCAACCTCCCGTGACCCTGATGAGGATTAAGCGATGTATAGATAATGGATGGATTGATGGATGGATGGTTTCATAGAGCTAATTGACACTATGTCAAAAAAGTTGTTTGTGTGGTTGCGGCAGACTAAACTATGCAAACAGCAGGTTGCATATCACAGCTCAAAAACTAACATAGTATTGCATCTAAAGACAGTGGCTAAAGCTTGGGTTATTATTTTCACATCTATGTGAGTCCCTACAGAGCTTTCCACACATGCCTGAGGTACTAAGGCAATAATGTGCATGTGTGTATGTGCGAAATGCTAAGATATGACTTATTTCCCATGTGTAGAAAGGTGTTGTTCAATCTGATTAGAATGATAATATACCAGCAAAAACCATGGTACATGGGATTATAATCATAGTGGTATGCTTTTGCATCTGTGTGCATCCACTAGGGTTCATGTGACATACATTTGGTCATCTCCCAATGTTTGTGAGAGACTGTGTGAAGCCATCCATGGACCTCTGCATGTAGATGGATGTCACTGCTATATATTAATGGTTAGATTATACTACACAGGTCTTGCGAAGTGACGATAGGGTAATAAAAAAGTTCAGAAGAAACGGTTAGTGCCAAGTGAAATTTCATTATCTGAAGATTAAAAAAATGTAAAGAAAAAAAATTGTGAGGGATTTTCAGAAAATCGCATTTTGAAAATTTTGTCTTTTTCGGTCAAAATGACGCTATATTTAGGTTTTTGGTAAAGGCCAAGTTTTGTAAATTTTTCACCAAAATAGTATTTAAGGCATGAAAACAGTTTTTTAGGGGTTGCTTAAGCCAAATATCTCCAACTGTTTTGACTGGATTTTGTTAAGAGGATTGTACATACCTCCTTAAGCCTATCTACTGCGTCAAGGTAACAATCATAGATAGGTTTTTTGTTTTGTTTTGTTTTGTTTTTTTGTTTTGTTTTTTTTTAATTTTCTGTGAATGCAATTCTAACAAACATGAAATGAAAGGAAAAGTAAATTAATTTTGAACAAAGCAAGAAAACACTGAAAAGAAAATTCTTAAGCATAGGCCTGCGACTGACATTTGTGATGTGTCATGCCAAATTGAGAGACTTGTTGGGAAAATGAACTTTTGAGCTTTGATCACAGTCAAATACTATAAGTGGTCCTATGCCTGCTGCATAGGACCACTTAGTCTTTTGGCTGGCTGGGCTGGATAAGTCATCATCTTGTTTTTCAAGGTTTAGACAGATTTTGAGGAATGAGCATCCAACATCAATGCCCACTTTGCCAAAGTATCTAGTCCGAGGATGGAAACGTTGGTGTTTGTGGACACGGGCAATAAGACCACTAAGGTTGTTGCAATAAACAACAGCTCTGTTTACGTTTTGGCCTCTAGCCCTCTCCTCCCTTGTTGAGGAATCCATCTCACACGTCTTCAAACTGAAGAACTGCTCTAGGGGCTTGTCTTCTGCTCTCAGCTTGTCCATGGCTCCAGGTTCAAAGAAATCTCGCTCCTTCCAAGATCGAATCAACTTGGCAGTTTGCTCAGTTTGCTTCTGTGACATATTGTTCAAAGTCATCAAATGCTGGAGCTCTGAAGCAGGAACATTTTCATCCTGAAAGAGGGATTTTCTAGCTCGTGATGGACAATTAATGAGGATATTTGTTGGCAAACCACTTGTTGCAAGCTGAATGCAGGAAGAATCCTTGGGGGCAGCATCTATTTTTTGCTTAATAAGCGCAGAAGCAGCCATTTCTGCACCCCTTGGGTCTTCAAGCATGGCATCATGAAGATTTGCCCTCCTGTCCGAAATACCACAAGGTTGTGGATGTTGGATGCCTTTGCCTATCACCTGCTTACATCGCTTGCAGATTCTGATTGGTTTGGGCGTTGCAAGCCTTTTAGGACCTGGCAAAGGTGGTCTTCCAACAGGAAAAGGCCCTTTCTTCATTTTGCCACCAAATGTATGACCCACTTGAGCGGAATTAGCCCTAGCAATCAGGCAAATACTGCATGGGCAGCCCTGCAAGTCTCTTAGTTCAGTGACACCTCCGAATGTCCTTGTCAGTACTGGGAAGTTCAGAGTTGAAAAATAAATTGGATCTTCCAGAGCAGCAGGCTTTCCCCTGTCTATATTCAATAGGATATTTTTGCAGCGGCCACATATGCCATTTGGCAAATTTTGATCATTTGGATAAAAATCTTCCATGAAGTATTTTTGTACTCTGTTGAGAACAATGCCAGTAATAGCAATCACGGATGAGCCTTTCTTAAAGTAGATTAGGCAAACCAAAGATTGATTTTCATCATGAGTTTTTGCTAGTGGCATGTTGATTGAGGTGGATATCAGTCACTTTCTGTTTATCTCACCTTAAAAACAACTGTTGTTGAAAAAATGTTGATTTACAGCCTTCTCCTCTCATCAACAATGGATATTTCGTATTGTATACCACAGTAAGTGACATGTAAAGCAACTGCCCCTGATACCTTGCAGATAGTTATTAGATCGCTGCTGATTTGGTCACAATGCAACTCATAAATTTCCCCTGCAGAGGTTAAAGCTCACTGGGAATAATGTGCATAGAATATAAGCACAAACACAAGCACAAAAATATCAATTTGTGATTTGTACTTGTAGATCATGTCTGGATGGCTTTCGGATGAACCTTAAATATTCCTCATCAAACAGTGATAGCTGATATTTCGGTTTTGCCAACACGTAGACCCTTCTATGCATACACGGTCACCTCTGAACTGAATCCAGTCAAAAACATTTGGAGATATTAAATTTCAGTAACCCTAATAAAATCTACTTTTATGATTTAAATCCCTTTCTCGGTGATACATTTACAAAACCAGCCTTTACAAAAAATCTCAAAATAGTGTCATTTTGACCAAAAAAGACATAATTTTCAAAATGTGATTTCTTGAAAATCCCTCATCAAGAAATTTATTTCTTTACATTGTTTTTTAATCCTCAGATACTGAAATTTCATTTGGCACTAACTGTTTCTTCTGAACTTTTTTATTACCCTATCGTCACTTCACAAGACCTGTGACTAGCACACTGGGTGCTATGAGATACTAGATGGAACAACCAGGATTTTCTGAACATTGCATTTGTCAAATCAGAGACCCTACAACTGTCTCACACAACTCTAGCTAAATTTAATAAGAATTACAACAATTATAGCACCAGTGAAATAAATAAATGGTTCTTTTTATTATGTCTAGTTCTGTGACATAACTGTCATATAATCACATAAGCAGATTGGCTTACTATAATCCCCCTCTGTAAGCCCTTATAAAAGAATTTCCCATAGAGAACAATATGGTTCTTGTGATTGTTGGCAGACATAATGGGATTCCTGACTAGGATGTGCTCTGACCCCTGAGCTGCTGCACCTGGTGAACTCCAACAGGCAGCGAATATTTTCATGGAAAAAAATGACCTTCATCACCTTTGACGTATAGTAACAGGTAAAACAAAAAAAAATAATCCCTGAAGCACTATTAAATGGACATCAAACATCCTTGCTCTGATGTTGGCATGTCTCTTTGGTCATAAAATGACAGGTTAGAAATGCTATTTTAAATAATAATGGGAAAACTTTTGTTCATTTTCAAGTGTCTGGTATGAGAAGCATGCATTGAAATCTAATCACTAACATTTTTCGGAGTTGCTGACCGAGACGAATTGCACGTTTGTTCGGCTCTTGAACTCTGCCACATCTGTGTGGTTTGTTCTTTGTGCGTGACTGCTGTTTGTTTTTTCTCTGTCATCTTGCAGACACAAGTGAGACAGAGAAAGTGTCTGAATAGGGAAAACCTGAGTGTTCCAAAACAACCGAAAGAGGACTGTGTTGGCAATGCTGGGTATGTGACTGGAATTCCATTATGGATGAAAGTCATTTTTGTTCCCTCTTTTATTGCTTTGATAAATGTGCCAAATGCCTGCTTTTACTCTGCAGTGTGGAAACCAAGTCCATGCTCTCCTTGACTATAACAGACAAGTCCTTTGCTACCCAGATTAACCACAATGGCACAGAATCTCGTCTTCATAATGGCTTGTTTTTTTAAATGTTTAGAACTTCAAACAATTTTTCTTGTCTCTGTACTGACACTTTTTCTTTCCATTAGTTTAGTGTTTGGAATAAGTGACCTAAATTTCATTCCCAACTCTGTTTTTTCCTCATATGTCTTGTGTCCTAAGTATTCCAAGTTTCCAAAATCATTAGTTGCATTTAACTTTATTTTGATAGGTTGAGTTTTAGGATTTTTAAAAACACGGTGAAATAAAAACAAAACATCTTTTAAGTTTGGATGATAGATTGTAAATATAAGATGTACATAGCAACCATGACATCACTCATGGCTTGTTGATTACAACGTTGAATTGTCGAGTTTGGAATTTGGCCATTTGCCATGTTTTTTAAAAAAAATGAATAAATAAAAAATCTGAGTACCCTGAGGACAGCACACACAGTGAAATACTGTTCCATTCATTCTCTCTATACACCACTTTATCCTCGCTAGGGTCGCGGGGGATGCTGGAGCCTATCCCAGCTGACTCGGGCGAAGGCAGGGGACACCCTGGACAGGTCACCAGTCTGTCGCAGGGCTACATATACAGACAAACAATCACACTCACATTCACACCTATGGACAATTTAGAGTGATCAATTAACCTCAGCATATTTTTGGACTGTGGGAGGAAGCCAGAGTGCCCGGAGAAAACCCACACATGCACAGAGAGAACATGCAAACTCCATGTAGAAAGATCCCAGGCCCAGAGTGAAATACTAGTAACCTGTTAATCACAATGGAGCCCAGACCTAAAACATACCCTGTTCTATTGTCCATTTTACTGTAAATTGGACCATCATTTACAAAACAAACATAGAGTTGTATTCAAAAAGTCTTGAAATTAGTAATTGAGACCATACAAATTTTAGGAAAAGGTTTACTGAGGTGACAGATTGAGTGAGAAGTTTAATCATTTTCTAATAGACTTTAATACAACTGAACATCTTTTAAGAGTTACCCCTTGTTGGTTACTAGGTTGATTGCAGGTTTAAATAACTTACCTTTTGCATCTTTTCTATGGTCCATGGTGTGAATGCCATCTTTCTGTTTGAATTAATGAATTTTGTCTGACTATATGATCAAAAAAGAACATAGATTCTTTTTGAGCATATAACCAAAGTGCAAAACGATACCCAAAGTGCATTTTTGTTTACATTTCCCGAGGACATGGTTGGAGTCTAATTTGTTCACTTCTCCCCATTTGAGCAGCTCTTTGACAACAGTGGGAATAAACCTCTGGCAGACCGGGCTCAGGAAAGGTGGCTATGTGCTTTGACTGGCTGGTGCTCTGGTAAAAGTGGGATAGAACAGGATGGCTGATAAAAAAAACAAACAGTCAATATAAAAGACAACAGTAAACAATTTTCTGCTAAGAATAACAACTTGCCTTTAATGAGGCATTGTGTTATACACAAGGAGATTTTTCTTCTTCTTTATCCCCAGAACTTCTAAGAAGACTATTTGTCATTTCTTTAAATGAAACTGGATCATCAAAAACATATATTATACAAAAAGGCAGTTGTTTTAACAACTTCTTGTAGCAGCTACTCATGACTTCATGTTTTGACAATGCACCTCCCAGTTATAACAAACAACTAATAAGACATGGAAGAGCACTCATTATGCCAATGCTATAATAATAATGGTTCATATCTCCAAACCATTCTGATCTCCTTAATGGTAGTGAGTTATTACTAATTACAGTATCCATGTTTCATACTTGCATAACACCATATGAAGGTGAATTGCCTTTAAAGACAACAGCAGAAAAGAAAGAAGCCAGACACTATTAGTGTGCTATTCATTAACTGAGCTGGCAGGAGATCAGAGAAAATGTGGAGACTAAAGGAAGAGGCAATGGCTTTTAATTTCCTGAAAGGAGCACGCCCTGCTCCTGCTCTACAGCTTCTGTTTATCCAGTGGCCTGTAATTCCTGCTGGCCTTGGCCTTGAGTTGAGTCACAGATTCAGCTTCAAACACAGCATCAATGCCACAGCAAAGGCACTGTGTGCCCATATATATGTACCTCCACAATCTGTACCAGCATGACTCAGCTGCACATTAACGTCACAGGTCTAATAATGACCATAACAGCCAGCAGATCATCTGTGAGACTTAAAAGCCCTTCAGAAAGACTAAGACGAAGGCCTGTGAACATTTATATTAGCGCAAACAGTCAAAAGTTTTGTTTGGTGATTCAATATGTAAATAACTACTGGATGCACTGCCATCAAATTACACAAGTATTTATGTTCCTCTCAAGAATTTCTTAAATTTTCTTTACCTTCATTAAGTCCTAAACTGTTCTGCCACCATTGGGTCAACATCTAACAAATACAAAGATAATGTTTAAGTATGTTCCAACCCTCACCTACAAACATGTTCTCTGGGTAGTGTGGCTAAAAGAATGAGGTCAGCTGAAATGAGTTTCCTCTGTAGGCTCAGCTGTAGAGATGGGTGAAAAGATCTGACATCTGGATGGAGCTCAAAGTGGAATTGCCATCTTTGATTTGAAAGGAATCAGCTGAGGTCATTCAGGCATAAAGGGATCCCCCAGGTGGAACTTCAAAATATTTCTGGGGAGAGGGATATCTGGCCTGCTGCCACCACAACCTTAGCCCAGATGAGCAGGAGAAAATGGATAGATGGAAGTCATTTGCTATAAAATTTGAATATCAGCATGCAATAAATAGTCTGATTGCATAATGTATGAAATTAATAACAAAATATTAGTCCATCCATCCATTCTCTATACACCGCTTTAGCCTCACTAGGGTCGCGGGGGGTGCTGGAGCCTATCCCAGCTGACTCGGGCGAAGGCAGGGGACACCCTGGACAGGTCGCCAGTCTGTCGCAGACAAAATATTAGTGATGTTGTTTTTGGTGACGATTTCTTTCTTGCTAACATGTCACACTAAGCTGGTGAAACATCAAACTCTTTGTTTCAAACATCTGGATGTTAGCATTGTCATCATGAGAATGTTAGCATAATGATGAAATCATTTAGCTTAAAGCACTGCAGTGCGACTGATACAGTCCCACAGAGCTGCTAGTTCATATTTTACCTTGTATTTAATCAATTTTAGATAATTTTGCAGAATTTTGTATTCACTTTTAAGTTTTTATACAGTTCATCATATTATCTTCTAGCCATCTGCAAAACTCAGGCATGACCTTTAATTCTCTGCTCAGCATCAACACATGTAGTAGAATTGCAGACAACTCAAAAGTTGGCTGAAGAACACAAATTGTGCCCTAAAAATGGACATGATGTGCTCTGTTTGAACACTCATAGCAACGAATGACAGGAAGTCAAGTACATTCTGTGTCGCAGACCATCAATCATCCACCCCCACTCTCCACACAGAGGTGTGAAATATTGGAGATAGCTGTGGGAAACAGATTTCCACAGACACTAAACCTCCCCGAAGGATGGAATTGCGTGAGAGACAGGGATGTAAACAGTTGAGATAGAGACACCTGTGTTTCATTTATGTGTCACTGCAAGGAGTCTGATGTGTGATGAAGCTGAAAATAATTGAAATGACATATGTTATGATGGTGCAATTTGGCAGCTGGCAGGATCTCTGGCTTACTTTTTAAGTAGGACAAGAAAGTCGAGAATAATCCAACAACACACTTCAGTCGTAGTGATTTATGCAAATGTCATTGCTTTTCATGCTTTTGTGTCAGCCTCAGCCCAAACACAAGTAATTATTCTATCTTTCTCTGCTTTACCTATAAAGTTGGATTACTTGTTTTATTATTATTTTTATCTCAACCTGTAGTGCTTGGAACCTCCTACCACTTCTTTACTCCCTCAGAATATACTGCATGCTATGGAAGTTTCTTTAAGTGACTTTCTTTTGGGACTGCACAGTGGTGTAGTGGTTAGCACATTCTTTCTGCATGGAGTTTGCATGTTCTCCCTGTGTATGTTTGGGTTTTCACTGGCCACTCCGCCTTCCTCCCACAGTCCAAAAATATGCTGAGGTTAATTGGTTACTCTAAATTGCCCGTAGGTGTGAATGCGAGAGTGACTGTTTGTCTGTATATGTAGCCCTGCGACAGACTGGCGTCCTGTACAGGGTGTCCACTGCCCTCACCTGAGTCAGCTGGGATAGGCTCCAGCCCACATGCGACCCTAGTGAGGATAAAGCGGTGTATAGATAATGGATGGATGGATGATAAGATGTGAGAGTTTGGCCGAAGTCTGTTTTTCTCTGCTGCTCTCTCTTTAATGATCCCCCTTAGCTCTTCTCGCTAAACTGAGTCAGGAAAGAACATAGTAGAGATGGGATTTATGGCTCTTTGAGGGGAGCTGGATCTTGGTGAGCCGTTCCTTTCAAAGAGCCGTTCAAAAAACTGGCTCATTTGGCTCATTTTTATATTTATTAAATTTTAAAAAGCCAGTCTGGCCTTAACTCATTTAATCTTGGAAATAATCACTGGGAGGAATGAATTTAGATATCCCACCAATATGAGTTTGAATTATTCTGAAATATTGATTATAACCTTATTTGACACGTGTGGATTAGATTTTAAAGTCTGCCACTTTTACTGTTGAATGTTGAGTTTTCAGGTGTCTGTGCAAATTATTTGTGGAGCCTGACTTAGAAATATTTTTTTGACAAATACTGCATTTACCCTTACTGTCTGCCACGAGAGAAAAGTGCATCCAAATGCTGCTTCGTTTCCTTAACTGGCTCATTTTGTCAACGACGACAGACTGACTCTCCCATGGGCGTAACCACCATCTCAGAAGTGAGGGGGACAAATTTTTCAGAGCGATTTATCATTCTTTTACATTTAATTGCACCGTCCTTAGTGGCTAAAGAACCACATAATCCCTAACAGCCACAGTACAATACCAGGGGACCAACTAGGCTAGTTCTTTAAACTATAAAGTATAAAACTTTAAACTATAAAATCTAAAGTTTTAGTGGCCAAACTCTAGTTGAGTTGACAACAATGTCCCTTGAACATCTACTGGACGAGTAGCCAAAGGTGCCAAACACTGAACATGAAATGATCAGTACTGCCTGGTTTCTCCCTGCAATAGATATCTTATTTTCAGGAAGTTATAATCTCTCCTTACCTGTAAAGACCCTACATCCTTGTCCCTGCTGCTGGCCTCTGATCCATCGCTTCCCTGACTCTGGTCTTTCTGTTATGGCAATAAACATAAAAAAAATGTAGTAAGAAAAATTCTGAAATAGCATTAGGAAGAGTAAAAATTGCAGTAGAATTTCACCTCAAAATCACTTTAACCCATAGATACATATTTTTTTCTCAGCCACATATATTTTTTTCACCTCTGCAGACCCTGCATGGTCAACATTACTGCTGGCCGCCGCCTCTGGTCCATCTCCTGCCTGACTCTGCTCTTTGTTATGGAAATAATCATTAAAAAATCTGAAAATCATAATTCTGAGATAGAATTAGAAAGAGAAGGAGTAAAAAATAGTTCTAAATTTATACCATAGATAGCCTATTCTTTTTTCTCCTCCCTGACTCTCCTCTTTTGGGACCAAAAGACTTAAATACATGGAGAGCAATTGTGAGCACATCTTCTGCCCAGAAATGAAAGAGGACTGGGTTTATTCCAAGAATAAACTAATTAGCAGTAATGTACAACACGGTCTCACGGGGATTCGTGAAACTGTCACGTCAGTTTTTGTTTCGGTTTCGTGCGCACCAACACAATGTCGTCATGTTTATCGTGCCGCTCACCACGAGCGAAACCCGCTGTGGTAATCACATCTGAAAGTGGTTTATACCGGCGGATTCATGACGATTTAAGCTGTCCATCGGCGTTTGCGGCCGCCGCCGCGGCCGCTGCTGCGGCCGGATGTCTGGCGGCCACAAACGCCGATGGACAGCTTAAATCGTCATGAATCCGCCGAATTTGCATAGGAATTTAAAGAATGTCCGGCGGCCGCAGCGGCAGCCGCAAACGCCAATGGACAGCTTAGATCGTCATGAATCCGCCGGTATAAACCACTTTCAGATGTGATTACCACAGTGGGTTTCGCTCGTGGTGAGCGGCACGAAAAACATGACGACATCGTGTTGGTGCGCACGAAACCGAAACAAAAACTGACGTGACAGTTTCACGAATCCCCGTGAGACCGGGCTGTAATGTAACAGAGGCAACCACATTTGAATTATTGTTAACTCGCTTAACATATTGATATATTGCCAAGTTTTACCTTGTCATCATTTAGCTAACAAGTCTAACATTGTTTACATCCAACAAGGTCACACAACTTACACGGTTTGTTTGGAAAAAAACTGTAAAGTTTTTTGCTTTTTGCTGGCTCTGGCTGGTTTGCTAAACATTACTCCAGACGCACGTTCAGCACTGCTCAGCACAGCAGCACGTCTCCTCTGGAACACCTGCGTTAGCATGCGCTCATGGTGCATTCAAAGACGTCTCGGGAAAACACGTTACTGGATGCTAATAACGGGTTTAGCTGTTGTAACGGCTGAAAAAAGTGCGGGGAACAGAGGGGACAGATGTGGAAAGTGCGGGGGACATGTCCCACGCGTACCCCGCGTACGTTACGCCCATGGACTCTCCTCCTCCTCATTTAGACCGCTCGCTGCTGCTGCTGCTGCTGCTGCTCTCCAAGGCAGGGGGCGTTCACTGTTTCTGTGTTGTTGTTGTTGTTTTATTTTTTTACTGGCGCACTCACGTGAAGGCAGCATGCACAACGTGGCGTGATGCTATTTGCATATGTAATAAGCACCGCGCAGCTGGGCTGCGCTCCTCCCCATGTAACTGGGGGGAAAAAAAGAACGGTTCCCAGCTGCGACTCGGTTCCCATCGTTCATGTTAACGAGCCGTTCAAAAGAACCAGTTCGTTCGTGAACGTCACAACACTAGAACATAGCTTGATGAACACAGTGACTAATGTGGGCTACATGGACAAAGTAGACCCGAGGTATTCACTCAGGCTGCAAAAACCTCCTGTAAGCCAATGCTCAAAAGTGTGGCAGGTGTAAAAAAAAAAAAAGCTCTTTATAAATGAGACCAGCTGACAAGTTGGTGCCAATCTGTCAGCATGTAACACGGTAGAAAAAACAGAGACCTGAGACACATTGAGAGACAGTCTAAGCAGGATCGATGGTTGAACAGATGGATTTTGGTTTGTTTTTTTAGTTGCAGATGTCTGCAATATACTAAATTGTGAACATCTGTAGTTATATTACCACTAGCTGTAATTCCAGCTTCAGATATCTAGTTTCGGTTCCCCTCAATTCCAGATATCTACATTGGCCTTTATAGACATCTTAAGATACACTTCAGCTCGTCAAAATGATGTTGTAGATATCTTGAAGAGGAATTCTGATTAGTGAAAATGTAAGTGGAGTTATCTTGAAGTAGTGTTTTGACTTCACAAAATGATGTCGCAGATACACTACCATTCAAGTTTGGGGTCACTTAGAAATGTCCTTATTTTTGAAAGAAAAGCAGCTTTTTTCATCCATCCATCCATCCTCTATAAACCGCTTTATCCTCACTAGGGTCGCAGGGGGGCTGGAGCCTATCCCAGCTGACTCGGACGAGGGCAGGGGACACCCTGGACAGGACGCCAGTCTGTCGCAGGGCTACATATACAGACAGACAATCACTCTCGCATTCACACCTACGGTCAATTTAGAGTAATCAATTAATCCTCAGCATATTTTTGAACTGTGGGAGGAAGCCGGAGTACCCAGAGAAAACCCACGCATGCACAGGGAGAACATGCAAACTCCATGCAGAAAGATCCCAGGAAAGCCTGGACGCGAACCAGGGATCTTCGTGCTGCAAGGCGAAAGCGCTAAACACTACGCCACTGTGCAGCCCCAACTTTGTCGATGAAGATAAAACTAAATAAAGCATAAATACAGTGTAGCCACTGTTAATGTGGTAAAATGTGGTAAATGACTATTCTAGATGGAAATGGCAGATTTTTAATGGAATATCTACACTGAAATACAAAGGACCATTTCCAGCAACCATCACTCCTGTGTTCTAATGCTACATTGTAAAATGGTAAATGGTCTGAATTCGGTTCAATTTTATCATTATATACTATACAATAGTGTTAGTTATTTAAAACCAACAATTCAGAAAGAGTTTCGTTACTTTGTTGACATGTTTCGACAGCCTCTGCTGTCTTCTTCAGAGCGCCATCTGACGTTTGCTGACGTGTCCTTTTTATCACGTGGCCGGTTTGACAGATGTCAGAATCTGTCAAACCGACCACACCTCCCGCCGTCCGGTGGTCTCTGGAGGATGGTGTCCCATCCCAGGAGAGGATGTAGGCCCCCTTGTCCCGGTTCATGGAATACCGTGCAAATCATGTAACAAAACATACATTGGTGAAACAGGCAGGTCATTCCACACAAGAAGAAAGGAACACCAAACAGAATGTCAAAAGGAAATAACTGGATGCCTCACAAGAGCACGAAAAGAGTATGCCGAACAAGAAAATAAAAAATCAGCCATCACAGATCACTGCAGAAGACAAAACCACGTTATGGACTGGGACGGGGGGAGGATTATAGCCTCGGAGAAAAATAAGCAGAAACGATGGATCAAGGAAGCCATCGAAATCAGGAAGTGGGCGGGCTGTACCATGAACCGGGACAAGTGGGCCTACATCCTCTCGCATACCTGGGACATCATTCTCCAGAGACCACCGGACAGAGAGAGCCATAGTCGGTTTGACAGATTCTGACAGATCTGTCAAACCGGCCACATGATAAAAAGGACACGTCAGCAAATGCTCTGAAGAAGACAGCAGAGGTTGTTGAAACATGTCAGCAAGGTAACACAACTCTTTCTGAATTGTCGGTTTTAAATAAGTAACACTATTGTATGGTAAATGGTCTGTATTTATATAGTGCTTTACTATACCTGAAACGATACCCACAGTGCATTACATTATACATCACAATCACTCATTCACATTGTGATGGCGGAAGCTGCCGTGCACTAACCACAACCAGTCAGGAGCAGTTAGGGGTTCGGTGTCTTGCTCAGGGACACCTCAACATGGGCTCTCCAGGCCAGGATCGAACCGGCAACCGTACAGTTACAAGATGGCCACCCTACCCACTGAGCCATGCCACCCCTACATTGTGTTAGCTAATGGTGTTGAAAGGCTAATTGATGATTAGAAAACCCTTGTGCAATTATGTTAGCACATGAATGTGTGTTTTCATGGAAAACATGAAATTGCCTGGGTGACTCCAAACTTTTGAATGGTAGTGTATTTGTAATCATGTCAGAAGCTACAGCAAGTGGGAGATGTAGGTGCCTATATTTTCAGACAACATTATTCCAGAACTGAGATTGGAATAATGTTCTCAGTGCATCCAGACTTTGCTGTAGGTCAACAAAAGTATCTGAAGACCGAAAATGTATGATATGTTGGTAAATTTTGACCACAAGTCTCTGATGAATGACGCTCCACAAGTATTTCTGTTTCCGTGCATTCTGTAACCATCGTATCCACAGCAGCCACCATTGCTTTTGCTAACATGTTCAAATGCTTTGCTGGATCCCAATCCAATGGGAAGCCTCACATTCATACTAGTCATAATGACATTTGAGATATCTGCAAGTATTATTTTTGAGGAGTGAGAATGATGTAATAGATATCTGAAATAAAAAATCTGACTAGTCTCAGTTTCATTCTGACTAGTCTAAAGGTTGTTGATATCTGTAATTTTATTTCTGGAGAGTCAAACTTAGCTGTTAAATGTTAAAGTGGCTTGCAATTAATATCCAGATACATACAAATGCTGATCCTTTCAGCTGCTGGCATGTGACCTTTCACAGTTATCGTATCCCTTTGATAGTGAAGGTCAGATTTGGTACCACATATATCTAATAGCAAACTTGTGTTTACCAGCAACATTCTTTCACCAAAAAGGTCCAGTTACAAGCCTCTGCTGCAGTTGGCCTATAATATTCTGGTCCAATGCCTGTAGAGCAGAGCTACTCAGAGAAAGGCATTACATAACTGGGTCAGTAGCATTGCTTTACTGGGCAGCCCACCTGGGACAGTTTCAATTGTAAGCAGGAAATACATATTTAAAGGTTAAAAGGAGATGGTAGTGCTGAAAATCACTTGCAGATTTTACCTGTCTTCATAGAAACAGCTCCCCTTTTTCGTTCCTGTGATTGTAGCTTTGACAGGGTGCGATGAGAAACGTGAGGGCACGGTGTTGGGTTCCCTCCAGACCCATTTTGTGTCCTCAATCGGTGGCGTGAGACAAAAGGACCACAGAAACCAGAGCTCAAGCTAGAACTGTACTTTTGCCATGAGTCAGGAGGGGTAGAAGAATGGAGTCCTTTCTCTGCTGGGCCTGGCTAGCTGTACTGTACACCTCAGAGAAGCACTCAGCACGGAGAGGAGATGGGTTGCCTTGATAATGGACACACACAAACACACAGGCCTCCTCTTCAGGATCCCCTTTGCTTGCTGGAGCCTGAGAGAGTGAGTCAAGGGAGGGTTTGAGGTATTTTGTGTTGGTGTGAATTCATCTGCTCACTGAGTCACTACAATCCCATTTATCTGGCTATCGTTCAAACTGTGAGTGAGAAAGCACAGTCCTCATCTCATCTGACACTGCAGCCTTTTGTGGAAAAACTGTTCATCACTGCTTTTTGTCATTTTTGAGTGGGAGTGGGAGTCCTGGCATAAATGCAGCACTCTGAGTTTATGTAGCTATTGAGAACTGCCTCATTTCTGTGCTCTCTTTTCACTCACACAAACAAGGAAAGTGCAGACATGCTTTGAGGGAGAAACTAGCACATGTATTGTACTCAAAACCCAGAAGACGGTTCTGCAGAACATCGTGATGATCCCATGAGAACTGCATCATCTGATCCTTACGTCAAAAAAGCTTGTACTACAAATCAGTCTAAATAAAGTGAGAAATTGCATTGTGAGTCCTTGACTAGTTGGGTGAAAGCCAAGTGCCCCATCAAAAGGAAAAACAGAATTCTGTTAAGCAGCTGCATTGGAGGAGGCTGACTGTGGTCAGGAGGCACCCAAAGGATCCTATGTTTACCAAAGCCTTATAAGCTCTTATGTTTCTAACAGAGGCACCTGTTCATAATCTTGTCTTTGTCTAGCTCCACCTAAAAGAGATGGAGTTTTTAGGGCTGCATCCATACATGATGGCATGACTGAACTGCTGACATGATTAGAAATGTTAGGAATGCTCAAATAGCCAGCTAGATTCAGGTTTACCTTTCAAGTTAAAGACAATGAAATCTAAATCAAATCCCTTTTAGCTCTGCTACAATGATTAGTCAATTAGTAGTTCACTTTTAATTTAAATGGCAACTATTCTTATAATCAGTCAATGGCTATGAGTCTTTTTTTAAGCATGAAAAAAGTGTAAACTCTGTAGCTCCAGCTTCTTAAATGTGAATATTTTCAGTTTTTTCCTTCCTGTATGACAGTAAACTGATTATGATGGGGTTGTGGACAAAACAAGGCGTTTGTCATTTTGGACTTTTGAAGACACTGTGGACCAAACAACTAATCCATTAATCAAAAAAAAAAAAACAATTGACAGATTAACTGACTATGAAAAATGGTTGTTGATATATAACGTATGGTGATAAATTTTTAACATATATGTTGAATTAATTAGATTAATCTATTTTAGTGAATGACAAGAAATTTTAGCTGTCAGTTTTCTTTGGGACTGATTTAAAAATTACGCATCAAAATGTGTTTTTGGAGTTCATAATAAAACCCAATGAAGCTTATTGAAGTCAATTCCAATTTGTCTCACACACAAAGTTTAATTTATATTAGATTGGGTAGGTAATAGTGCTTTATATTCCAAATTCTCCAGGCCTAGTCAATTTGCAACACAGTATCTAAATAAATATTTCCATTTCTAATACAGTAAAAAAATATGAGCCTTTTGTTTCAACTTTGATTTAAGGAAACCCACAGTAAACTGTAAAAAAAATTCAATGTAATGGTATTCACATGCTTCAAGTTAGTAAAACAAAGAACATTTAAATGAGTGTATAGCCTCAATATCCATTTTATGTTAACACAGACTCTGGCTGCATTATATCAAAAATGTTACGTTGAGCCTTTACTGTTTAATTCAGATTTTCTCTTAAGCATCTTCTCTGACCATGCTTTTGCTACCCTACATACTGTAACCTGCTGATGTGTTGTTAGCTTTCACTTCACAACAAAAACAGCCTTTTAGAAAGCCCAAGCAGTGCAGAGAGAGGACTTTCACACAGCGATAAAGTCTGTTTTCCTGCAGATTTCCTAAAGCTTGTGATTACTGAGCAAATTACTGACATTCCTCTGAGAACTTACAGACTACTGCTCAGAACGTGGCTGCTTATGAGAACAGTGGGTTCCTTATACAGCACTGTAGCAC
The DNA here is from genome assembly GCF_021347895.1 of Acanthochromis polyacanthus. NCBI lineage: Eukaryota > Metazoa > Chordata > Actinopteri > Pomacentridae > Acanthochromis > Acanthochromis polyacanthus. The sequence goes on along the minus strand of NC_067128.1, from coordinate 22,615,533 downwards.
ACACAATATGCTGTTCTGTCTTATGAGAGGTGAATTAACCATGTATGGTTCATAAAAGAAAGAATGTAGCAGACAGAGCCTTATTTCAGGGGTACACCGTTCAAAAGTTTAGAGTCACCCAGAGAATTTCATGTTTTCCATGAAAACTCACACTTTAATTTATGTACTAACATTATTGCACAAGGGTTTTCTAATCATCAATTTCAACACGATTAGCTAACGCAATGTAGCATTAGAACACAGGAGTGATGGTTGCTGGAATCAGGCCTTTGTACCCCTATGAAAGATATTCCATTAAAAACCAGCCGTTTCCAACTAGAATAGTCAATAACCACATTAACAATGTTTATACTGTATTTCTGATTAATTTAATGTCATCTTCATTGAAAAAAAAGATTCAAAAATAAGAATATTTCGAAGTGACTCCAAATTTTGAACGGTAGAAGAGTCACACAAGACTTTTACACCTTTTTTAAGAGCTTAAGGAAAAAATAAAATCCAATCACAACTGAATGACATCAGGCACATAAAAACAGCATTTACAGCCTTCTCTTTTATGATGGGTGTCTGTGGGGGAAACTACTGAGGCTGCACTGGACTTCTTGTGTTGCATTATGTGGTTGGTCACTGTGATAGACTAACAGCAAGTGTCCTTTTTTGTACTGTGTCCAGCTCATTGGATACACTATTTTTGGCATAAAGTAAAAAAAAAAACAAAAAAAAAAACAACACATGGTAGTTTCCAGTTTAAGTCTCACTGATTACAGCCATTAATTTAGAAATAAAGGCATTTTGGAGGGACACACTGTTCTAAAATTAACATTCATCACTACCAACCTGGAATTAAATTTCTAACCAATAATATCCAAGATGAGAAGATTCTCCCAAACACACACAGTAGCTTTACTGTGGCCACTAAACTTGTGGGCTTTCTGTCCTTTGGTTGACTTCAACCATCACTGCTTTCTTTGAATAGGCACACCATTGTTGGCTACACAAAATGTAATCATCCAGCTAAAAGGTTGGGAAATCTAAATGACTATGGCAGAAAAATGTAACCACTGTAAAAGAAAACATTACCCAATCCGCTTCATCAAATCTGAATGTAGAACTGTTACATTTCCAATTTGTCAGTCTTTCAGTGTTTTCGTTGCATGATCTGAGTTTGTGGTAAAAAAAACCTTTGCACTGACTTCAGTACAGCACAATCCAAAACAGTGGCTGCTGCTTCCAACTCAGGCGACAGACACTGTGACCTAATTCTCGAGCGTCAGTTTGGCAGACTCTGAAATGACAGGGTAACATCAGTACAAGCACAGATGTAATAGTACAATCACGTTCAGCGTCTTTCATCTACTGTACACTTTGGTGTTGGTGTCATCAAACAGTTCAGAAAAAAAAAACTACTCTGACCTTCATTTTAAAGAGGCACAAAACTGTTTCAGCTGTCATCTGCTGCAGTGGGACATCGCTCATAATTACATGGAGGTGCTGAGTGTTCATGACCACATGAGCAAAGCAAGGTAAGTCTGTAGAGGAATCAGAAGAGGATCGTAAAATTAAAGCTGAATGTTTGGTACAGGAATCAGATTTGCTGCTTTGGATTAGTTTGCCAAAAAATGTAATTAGAATGAATTCTCATGCACAGAAAATAAATTGTAAGCCATTCATCAGTTATTATAGTGCATTATTGATACTGTAACCTGCATTCATCCTTTGATACAAAATGTTGTTGCATGATTTCCTGCGGATGAAATCTTTATAAAATTCGTGGTCCGCAGTGGTCGATTTTTAGTAGGATCACAATCGTGATCTTCAGCAGGCAGCTGAAGTAGTGTTCATTTGTTATCATAGTTACAGTAACACCTGTATCTTGCAGTGATACAGAAATCTTTAACAAATCTGGACTTTGAAATAAAAACCAATCTGACATTACATGTTAAGTGCAACATATTTCACATGTGCAACCATTGTTAAAGCCATCATTTGGCAAGCTACACTGACCACGATATAAGATGGGTCCAGATTTGGGTGTTTTCCTTTGGAGAATCATGAAATAAAAAAATTGATGAAGGAATTTTATTAATGCTGAGAGAATACAGTATTGCCAAGCACCTTACATGTAAAGATGGTGATATTTATCTTAGATCATTTGAGCATTTGAATAATTGAATATCTAAGAGTTTTGCTCATTGTTCAGACAGAACTATCTAAATATGTTACTATCTAAATATATTAAATTGGAAGTGTTGTTTTTCATATTTTGTGACATTTTGTTGAAAATGTCTAATACATTTACTATAATCAAGGCAACAGACAGTTTTTGTGATATTCTGTCTGTGTTCTTGCAAAACTTTCCATCACTTTTGGACATATGAATTGTTCTTAGTGTTCATATGCAAGCTAAAAAGAATATATCTGTATAATAGAGGGGAAAAGTTAAAAACAACTGCACGGTCATTTAAAAAAATAAGGAGGTAATAGGAATAACACCATTTCAAATCATTTGTGCTTTCAATTATTTGCATATTTCTGTCTCTGTACAATGAATGTATCAAGACATTTTTTTTTGCTATTTTTATCCCTAAAGCTCCTTTAATTAAATCATTTAACATTTGAAGCGTTCTGCTCACTTACCAGCCATGGTGTTATCTCGGCAGTTTAGGAATTAAAGTGTTTTTGGATGCCAACCACAAAAAGGCAAAATCGCTGTAGTTTTTCCATCCCCCTAAAAAGCATGCATGCTGCTTGGCTTTAAGACAGTGATCATAGAGTACATGGTGGGCTTAGATGTGGTGGTTAGTCAGCATCCCATCAACTGAAGCCATTTAGAGCGCACTGCCAAGGGGGATTAAGCCTGGTGTTACCATCATGTCTGAAAGCCTGTCCAAACAACAAGCCCTCAAACTCATACGACCACACGGGTCATATGTAATGTGCCCCTGAATACGACCCATGAGAGTGTATTTACGTTAGTGTCCCTACGGGGGACAGGAACACATTACGGGATTTAAATCGCGAAACAGCTTTTCCCTCACGAAAGGGATTTTCCCTCACTTTCGCAGGACGGGTTTAGGGTTAGGGTTAGGGTTAGGTCAAAGTTTGTTCATGGTGACATTTCAGCTGAGACACCGGAGTGTCGATATTTACTCAACCGCTAGAGGTCGCTTAACTTCAAAACGTAACACTCGGTCGTAATACGGGCGTGTACAAACAACCTATGTGGTTGTTTTTGAAATGAGGACAGTCTCTGTCCAAATAAATTAGACTCAAACCAACCCGGTCTCACGGGGATTCGTGAAACTGTCACGTAAATTTTTGTTTCGGTTTCGTGCGCACCAACACGATTTCGTCATGTTTTTCGTGCCGCTCACCACGAAATGTTTTTCGTGTTGCTCACAACGAAACCCGCTGTGGTAATCACATCTGAAAGTGGTTTATACCGGCGGATTCATGGCGATCTAAGCTGTCCATCGGCGTATACTGCTTGTGTGATCGCGTTTGCGGCCATCGGACATTCTTTAAATTCCTATGCAAATTGGTAAGTGTACCACCGGGTTATGGTTAGGTTATGGTTAGGGTTTTGGTTAGGGACGATGTCATGCAAAATATAGCGTTGGATTCGCCACGGTTTTACATTAAAAATATAATATACCCATTCGTTTGAAATACGTTCTGAGTGGCACGAAAAGTCCGCCGTTTAAAATACATTGGTGCGCATTTCGTGGTGAGCGGCACGAAAAACATGACGAAATCGTGTTGGTGCGCACGAAACCGAAACAAAAATTTACGTGACAGTTTCACGAATCCCCGTGAGATCGGGCTGCTCAAACATGTCTCCAGTCTTATTGAGACAGGAATTAGATGGAATCTACCAGAGCAATCTTGGTTTGTGATTATCAGAGTGGAAATGATCCATTTAAACCTGTAGCTAGAGTGTTTCTGTGAGGGAAGGGTTTGTCCAGGGCTGACTGGCTCATTTTGAGGGGTGTGGGATTCAATTGAACCGCAAATGAGCTTGAGTGGGTTCCTATGAGCTAAACACAAAGCAACTGTGGGTAAAATAAAGAGGCGTGTAGTGTAAATGACCTAAATTTTATCTGTTCATCTCGGTTTTTCTTATAGTTTAAGTTCCTTTTGATTAAGTTAAAGCGGGTGCTTTTATTTTGGTAGTGTTGTACAGCAGGAAGGAGAATGGCGTCTGACAACAAAAGGGTGTAGAGTGTAAGTAAAAACGGAAAGTTAAGGAAATAGAAAATGGACAAACCATTTAAAGTTCAGCACCTGGCTAAGGGGACAAGGTTTGTGTATTTTTCTGTTTAATTTGTGTTTATAGTAGTTTAAATTTTGACGTTTTTTATTGATGGTTTTGTGGACTTTGTGTCGACTTTGCCTGTGTGTTTTAGCTAGGTTAAGTTTTTGTAGTATCGTCCGGTCATTACTCATTCATTTATAATGTGTATATTTTGGGATTAATTCAGATATTCTATGAGTTATTATTACAGTAAATATATTCAAGTTAAGATATGAATGTGATATTTTGTTTTCTTTTTCTGTTATTGTCCTAGCTCTTACGGTGTCTTACAAATAAAAACAACTGAAAAGGCATCAGTCAGAGAGCATTTCTTTAAGTTAGTAGACTAACTAAACTGCTTCCTCCTAATCTATTTTTAACTTCTTGTTAACAGATACCTCTTTACCACAATTACTTAACCAGGAAAACTAAAAATCAGAATACTATTTGTCAAATTGTTCTCAAAACTGTGAAAAACAATAACTTAGAAAATAGGAATATTAAAATTGATCCCAGAATAGGCATCAAATATAACATAAAAAACTGTGATAATGAAGGAGGGAGACTGGAGACATATTTATATCAAGCTTTTGCTGTAGCTTTTTACTCGTAAGGTCTTCATCAGAATACTATCAATCAATCAAATTTTATTTATAAAGCACTTTCCAACAGCCAAAAGGAGCACAAGGTGCTTAACAGATTAAAATAAAATAAATAAATAAATACTACAAATTATTTATTAATTATTCTTACTACACTGTAAAACCCGCTAACTTAATTGAACCTAAATAAATAATTGAAACTGATTAACAATTAATGATGCATTGTTATTGACCCCAACTCAGTTTTACAAGTAAAGGTAACATTTGTTATTGAGTACCTTTACTTTTTTTTTTTTTTGTGGACATTACAAATAAGAATATAGTACAACAAACTCAAATTTTTTGTTTAGCTGTAAAATAATTGTTTTATGTTCTTTTTAAGTACTTGGTTACATAATGTTAACTTAACTTTTCTTAGTTTTACTAAGCTATGCCAGCATCCTTACAATAGATAAAAACCTTAATTGTAACTTTGAATTCATTAAACAGTTTATTAAACAATTTTTAAGTTGCTTTAACTCAAAATACAACCCAGATACACAATTTTTGAGTGAACATTAAATTATGTCAAAACAGAAAACTTAGATACAAGTCATTAATAAATAAGTGAAACATTATCCAGCATTACTTCGGAAAAACTGCTTGGAAAACTAAACAGTCAAAGGACTTTGGCAATTGGGCATTTGGCCAGGAAATTATTTCAAGCACAACCTCTGACAGTCAAGTAGACTCAAATCAGCTTTATTTATACAGCACATTAAAAAACTGAAAACAAACAACATATGCAAATCTTAAAGTATTTGCCTCAGTTTAAACAGCATGTCAAAATATCAAACTGACTGTCAGAGCTCGTTTGTGCGGAGACAGTGACATCATGCAGACTGAAGAACAATTTTTGTCAAATAATTTGAGTACAATGGCAAAGTAAAGTGCTTGAATAGTGTTTACTGAAATCTCATTCTAGTGACTCAAAAAATAGAGGTGGATTAGTTGTTTTTTTAAGAAACTTTAACTGTACGTTCTTACAGTGTATGCTGTCACTAAAAGGTTAACAGCCACCAATACAACTACATATTAAATTATTAAATTGAGAAAAACATGTAAAATTGGTTGTCTTTTTCTTTAAAAAAAAAAAAAGCAAAACAAAAGACAACAACATTGATTTCCAATTTAGTAGAAGTCTTAAATATGTGATGTAGGAGATTTTAAACACAAATACCAATAGCAGCAAACATTTATCCACTATGTAAAGGTACAGAGGAGTAATGGCATCCTCAGCAAAGAATCAAGTCATATTCCCTTTGAAGAACTTACAAATTAGAGTTAGGAAATTTTGAATTACACTGAGATAGCTAAAGTGTAAGATTTAGTGGGTTTATTGTCTTTTAAACAAAAGACAATAAACCCACTAAATCTTAGACCCTGGAATGAGTTAAAGAGATATTCTCATGTTTTGACATGCTTCTCTTTGCACACGACACCACTGTGCGTCAGTCAACACTGCCCCTGACCAGGGTCACCACGCTACATCAGCTTCAACTTATCACCATGTCCACTGACATGCTCTGTTGTCATCTGTCTGTGTGCTTCACCAGGCAGTAACAATGGTCCTGACTCCAGTTTGTTTCTCTTATCTTAACACAAATGGAAATTCATCAGATGCCACGGCTGCCATTAATTGGCAAGATTTTTATTGGAACATAATATGTGAGTTAGTCTTGGATTTGAGCATTCAAACACAAGATCTGAAGAAAAAGTAGCTAAAAAAGTGGAAAATAGATAGACAATAGCATGCTATGCAATTGGAAGAGTGTGAGAATGAATGATGAATGAATTAAGGTTGAAACAGAAACGTAGGAAACAGATGCAGAAAAGTATGAAAAGCTTCTTCTTCTTTTCCTTTTTTTTCTTTTCCTTTTGGCTTTTCCCTTCAGGGGTCGCCACAGCGAATCAATTGCCTCCATTTAACCCTGTCCTCTGCATCCTCCTCTCCCACACCAACCACCTTCATGTCCTCCCTAACCACATCCATAAACCTCCTCTTTGGTCTTCCTCTAGGCCTCCTGCCTGGCAGTGGGAAACTCATCATCCTTCTACCAATATATTTACTCTCTCTCCTCTGGACATGTCCAAACCATCTCAGTCTGGCCTCTCTGACTTTATCTCCAAAGGCTCTAACATGTGCTGTCCCTCTGATGTACTCATTCCTGAGAGAAAAATATGAAAAGCAATAAGGAAAAAACTCAGAGGGAAGGAGGGAAGGAAATAAAGAAGGAATAAAACGGTCCCAGCAATAACACCAGCAAGATATACCAAACCAAAAATCATGTAACCGGTGGCTTCTCTTGTCCACGTTGTGTTAATTCAGCTGACAAATAGACCTTTTATTGGAGGCGATCCTTCGTTTATTACAGCCCTTTACAGTTGATAAAAAAGACACACAAAATCTTCCATCACACAAGACTTCTATAGAAATGAAATCATGCACCACCATATTAGAATGGGAAAGTAAGGCGAGGTAAGGCAAGAAAAACTCATTTATAGGAAGGCGTGGGGTGGCTATATATATTTACATAGGGGTACAGGGACACCCCCAGCAAAGGTTCCACACAACAGCTTAGAGACAGACCAAACTTTGTGTAATTATAACAATAAACATAATAACAATGAAAGAAGAATAAAATAAAATATATATGGTATATCATATATTACTAATTCCATAATACATATACAGTATATTTAACCAACAGTCACTGCTGTGCTACTGACCCTGTTACATATATATAGTAAGTATAGTATATATAACTCCAAACCTTTGAGTTCAACTGTTTCCCTACATATTGCCATATTTTAAATGAAAAATAAGATCTGAGCTGACAGCTGTGAAAGAGAATTTTTTTCCCAAAGATCTCTTTTTCTGCTTTATCTTGAACACATACAGAGAGTACTATTTACTTTTTGCTGTAAGCCATACATTATGTACAGGTGACAGTGCATCAGCGTGTAAGGGCATATGTGTCTGTGCGTGTTCAAGGCTCAGCTTGTGTACATAAGACAACATCTGTGTTTTCCCCTTTGTCATTCATATTAGTTTTGAGTTAATTGCAACTTCTGAGGCTAGTCCAACTCTCACGACGTGCTTGAGGAAACTCCTCTCCATCAGCTACTGGACAGCCTGGGTGCAATTAAAGTTCAATATGAGAGGGAGAGCGAGGCAGGCCTGTCAGACGTGCCCAGTATAACTAGGCTGTGGCTGCAGTGGCCAGATGTGTTTCTGCTCAGTCTGCTTCAGCACCAACCACTTTGCTATTACTGGTTGGAGAATGCCACAGCTGCAGGGTGTTCCAGGTGGCAAATGGGTGCTAATAGCAATCACACAGACCACTCCCCCTCTCAAGGCAGACGTTACACATCTATTTTTATGTAGATAAATAAAAAAATGCTTATACAGATGAAGATGAGGTTAAACTTGGGACTGAATTGCTTGTGGACTTATTGTAGGCAATGTTTAATATCTGCAGAAATACTAAAGGGTAGCTGTCAGTTTTTTTTAATAGTTTTTTGTTCTGGTACCCACCATCCAAAAGTAACAAAAACAGCCACTTACCAGGAGCTGGCCTGAAATGTCTGTCCAGATTTGTACGTTTGTACAACATATTAATTCTGTGGGCTGATAGGTGTTGATTTAAATCCTAATTTTCCACATCTTAGACAATATTTTTGCACTTGTGTATAGAACCCTAAAACTAACAAAATCTTATGATCAGTCAAAAGAATTTTTTAGACGTGAATATTTATTATAAGGTAGTTACTGTGCACCAATTATGCTTGTGTAGAAAGTGAAAAACAAAAGTAAAATAAACGTGGAGTTCTGCATCCGAAGTACGATGGCGCCTTCAACTAAATCAACATAGATCAACAAAGAGACATTTCCTTCTGATGGAGGTTGGAAAAGAATAAAAAAGCTTTAAAAACAATTAATTGACATTAAAGATACGTAAAAAGCAGTATTTTCATTTTGGCACTCATTTTACTTAACAAACAGCATTATTAAAAAAATTATTCAGTGACATTCTTTACTTAATATTAAACATCCTTTTGTCAGTTAGGGGAATCCACACTTGAGTGATTGACAGTTGGCTTCATTGTCAGTTTCTATTTTATATTAAATAAGTATAATTTTGGTATGTTAACAACACATTCATTGTATTATCCATCCATCCATCCATCCATCCATCAGTTCATTTTCTTTACACTACTGTATCCTCTGGTCACAAGGGGTTGAAGTTTTTGTCTATATACAGTGGTGGAAAAAAGTTTTTAGACACCCTTAAAATTTGAGACAGTAATATCGATATTCTTTGTCTATCGTTTTCAACAAAAACTGACAAAATCAAATTCTTAACAGTTTCAATATGTCATTTCTTAACATTGTCGGCATCAAAGTCAACAAAAAACAGAGAATGTGTTCAAACTGAACAAAAATTTAAAAAACCCCATCACATCATCATATTAATATTTAATATCCTCCCATTAGCATTGTTGTAGGACGGCAGTCCCTCTCCACTCATGCTGTTTGTGTGTATTGGATCAGGTGAATATTGGTGTAGCCTTCAACTGCTCCCCGCACGTTGAATGCCGTTCAGCTGGGAGCAATCATCCTATTGCACCTTGATTACTGGGCGGTGCCGCGCCGAGTTATATCTGGGAGAGGCCTGCGCGTCTCGCACGTGCATTCTCTTACCTCTTCCTGGAGCCTGAGTGTCACATCGGCAACCTGATTTGGCGTGAATGTGTTGGATCCACATGGCTGTCTTGAGATGCTGGCTGTCGAGCTTCCTCCGTTCACTCTTGCCGGCCGAGTCAGCCGGTCTCTTGGCCGAAGGTTGGGAGTCGGGCGTGCGTGGCCTCGGAGCCGTGCGTAATAATCAACATGTTGCGTTGGATTTATGCATTATCAAGCTGCATTTTTCTGCGGCTGCCTCACCTGTGGCCTGGGAAGCTGCATCGTCATTTACGGGTGGCTCCACCTCTGAAGCGGGCCATTGCGCTACTGCTGTTCTGTCTGTGGGTTCACCGCGGCAAGTTCTGTGCTCATCTGCAATTAGTTTATTGGTATTGTTCTTTTGAAAGACTAGTGTGTGTGTGTGTGTGTGTGTGTGTGTGTGTGTGTGTGTGTGTGTGTGTGTGTGTGTGTGTGTGTGTGTGTGTGTGCCTGGCACACCTGGGGCAATTCCCTTGGACAAGATTGGAGTGTGGGCCGCACCATATGTGGTGCTGTCTCCATAAAGGGAATTAAATGCAGTATAGGATTTAAAGCTACACCAGGCAGACTGATCCTCACCAGCTACCATATTAAACTGAAGTTAATTATCGTTCCATTTTTGTATTATAATTACATATTATTATTAGTATTAGTATTAGTATTAGTATTGGTATTGTTCGTGTTAGTATTATTGTTTACGGATCTTGGGATCATTTGTTATTTTCATTCATCATTGTCATTTGCTAGTGTTTTTTTTTTTGTACTTACTGATCCAGTTATTATACTTTTCATTGGGTTGACTGGGTGAGTATGTGCAAGTGGCGTATGACAGCACAAACAACCTTGGTGGTGGCCTTCTGAGCCCAGCAGTTTCTTTTAGATATTTACATTTTTGCCCCTTTTGGCTGTGACTAATAGTTTGCCTCTTCTCTTTGGGCAGGAGCTCTTGGGCCAGTGTGGTGAGTGGCTGACTGATCCACTGCGGTGGTGGTCCCTTCACTGCCTGTACAGTAGTACACTTCGTGATGTCAATGATGTTTTGTTTCTTCACATGTGGTGTGTAGCATCAGGACCCCTTCCCTCCCCCTTCAGTTAGTAATCGCTGCCTGGTAAACCCTCAGCCCTGTGCCTAGTGTCTGTATTTTAGTAGCAAACTTAACTAAGCCTTGCAGGAGCCCTGGAGGGTTGTGCAACATTGTGCCACTTCCCATTGTATTTATTGGCATCGCCACCAAGTGATTTTGTTGAAATTGTACATTTTAACTGTTAATAAATGGTGTTTGTACCTGTGTGACTTTTTCGTTGGTGTTAGAGCGGTGGTCCCCTCTAAGCTTTCCTGGGGGTGAAACTCCCTCAGGTGGTGTTGTCGGACACTTGTTAGATAACAGAAGTAAATCTAACGATTGTAGTATTGCCACAGCATGCAGTAGAGCTCTAGCCCTGGTTGGCATGTTCCACACGAGCTTTTCACGCTGTTGAGGGGTAATCTTGTCCCATTCTTGTTGAATTACTGCTTTTAATTCTTCAAAATTGTTCAGTTTATGCTTTGAAGCAGACATTTTGATAATCTGCCACAGACTTTTCAACGGGGCTCATGTCTGTGGATTGAGCTGGTCACTCTAAGACCTGAATACTGTGCTCCTGCAGCCAAGTTCTACTGGCCCTGGATGTGTGGCAAGAGGCATTATCTTGTTGGAATAGAATAGGTTTATTATCATACATGGCATGATGAAAATACTTCCATTGGATGGTGCAACAGGCAGTAAGTAATAAAATATCACAGGCCCCCAGGGCCTTGGTCTTTTACTGCTCTGCTTGCAGGTCTCCAGCTGGGCGGAGCTACCGACAATTAACCAGCCACACCTGGGGAATGCATTAGGCTATATAAGCCAGCTGACTGAGCCAGAGGTGGCTCTGCTCCTCTGCTGCTCTGCCACTCTCTGGCTCTGCTCTGCTTTACTTTGCTGCCTCCCCCTATCTACTCCGCATCTCTAGCCAGCCATGGGTCTTTGGTAGAATTCGGTTTTGTTTTACACTGACAACACGCACTACGCATTCTCCACTACCACCACACACACTCACACACCACTGATTCTAACTACCACATCTCACTGTTATGTTTTTTTTTTAATAAATAAATGATCTTTTGTTTCACTGAAACCCTCTGTGCATTTCCTCCTTTGTTGCGACATCCATAGCCAGTCATAACACACATTAAAGAACAAAACTGAATATATAACAAACAATATTAAATACACCATGTACAAAGAGGGCCAGATATGTGCAAAATGGGAGGTAGATGAAATGGAATAGGAACCAGTAGAATATGATATGTTATGAAAATGGATGAAAGCAGCAAAGAGTGATATTGTGCATTCAGGCAGACAGGTGTTGGAGTTCAGGAGTCTGATGGACCAAAGGAAGAAACTGTTCCTCAACCTGTTTGTCCTGCATTTTGAGGATCTCAGTCTCTTCCCTGATGGCAGCAGGCTGAACAGTTTCTGGACAGGGTGTGTGCTGTCTGCCCAGATCTTTTTTGCTCTGCTGATGCAGCGGGAGGTTGCGATGTTCTCCAGAGGGGGCAGAGGGCAGCCGATGATTTTCTCTGCTGTCCTGATAACCCTCTGTAGAGCTTTCCTGTCTGTGGTGGAGCAAGCTGCAAACCAAACAGTCACAGAGTAGGTCAGCACAGACTCTACGGTGGCCCAGTAGAGGGACACCTGCAGTCTCTCCTCTAGGTGGTTCCTCCTCAGCAATTGGAGGAAGTGGAGTCTCTGTTGTGCCTTCTTGACTAGTGCTGCTGTGTTGACTGTCCAGGTGAGGTCCTCAAATAAGTGAGTCCCCAGGAACTTGAAGGAGGCCACTCTCTCCACACAAACCCCGTTAACGGATAGTGGAGTATGGCCCCCCTTATGCCTCCTGAAATCAATGACCATCTCTTTGGTCTTCTTGGTGTTCAGCTCCAGGTTGTTCCTGAAACACTAACCTGCCAGCACCTGTATTTCCTCCCTGTACGCCATTTCATCACCCCTCAACATGAGGCTAACCGCAGTGGTGTCATCGGCGAACTTAATGATGGTGTTGGAGGGGTGGATGGGTGTGCAGTCACATGTGTAGAGGGTGTACAGGAGGTTGCTCAGCACACAACCCTGGGGGGAACCAGTGCTGAGTGTCAGGGTGGATGAGTAGAGCTGACCCACCTTCACAACCTGTGGTCGGTTAGTCAAGAAGTTGTTGATCCAGGGGCACACAAGAGGGTCCAAGTCCACCAGCTTTTCCACCAGGATGTCAGGGCTGATGGTGTTGAACGCCGAGCTGTAGTCGACAAACAGCATCCTAACGCAGGTTCCTGGGAGCTCTGAAGAGTTGTGGTGATGGCGTCCCTATAGGCAAACTGGTGTGCAGAGATGGGACCAAGTCACACATGTGCAAGTCTCAAGTAAGTCCCAAGTATTTTTTTCTTGGGCAAGTCAAGTCAAGTCACAGGTTATGTCAAGTCAAGTCAAGTCCTGTAATAGGTCAAGTCAAGTCCAAGTCAAGTCACATTATTGTAATTTTACCTGCAGAATATGATCTTAATAAAGTGAAAAGGCAAGATATAAGTAACTATCAGTAAACATCACTGGCTAATGTGCCCAACATGTTAAAAGGATAATTTGAATTTGCTTTGTAAATACTCATGTTCAGTAAAATGCCACATAGAATCAAACTAAAGAGTAATAACATCATAAAATTATTTATTGTAAATGACTGATAACACACACGCAAAATGAAATTATTTTTGAACACTGCGTTGAAACAAACAATGAAAACAAATCACAGCTAATATTAAACTTCGTTAAAGTCCTACTCTCTCTCTCTCTCTCTCTCTCTCACTCACACACACACACACACACACACACACACTCTATCTCTCTCTCACACACACTTTAATATGCACACATATACTCACCCTCACACACACTGTCTCTCACTCACTCACTCACTGACAAGCAGTTATGATGAGAATACTTTTTTTTTACTATTATTGATTGTGTGACAGCGCACTTTACCCAAGACAGCAGCTAATCCCCCCACTCCTTACTGTCATATTAAGCTAACATGAGCTAAAATGCCAACTAACCAGACAATGTAAATGGGCTCTGTTAACAAACTGACAAGCACTTACTGGGCCGAATGGGTCTTCAAATGTCGGCCGAAATCTGACGTCGTCTGACTGTCTCTGATTTTCACGTTGCATGTCTTGCAAACTGCTGTTCGTCGTTTACCATCTTGATAGAAATCCTGATACCCGAAGGTGATGATTACCTTGGGTACGGCTGACATGTTGATTTCCGGCGGTGGGCGCTGCCGTGGAGGCCCCCCCGAGGGGCTGATTGATATGGTAAGCCGATTTCAAATTAAAAGCCTATGTTCGACTATCCAGCATTTTACATATTAACATCATTCAAACTGAAAACATGATGTGAATAAGAATAACACTCAAGTCATTCAAGCCATCGTGTCTCAAGTCAAGTCAAGTCCCGAGTCTTTAACTTCCAAGTCCAAGTCAAGTCGCAAGTATTTTTTTTTCAAGTCAAGTCACAAGTCATTAAAACAGCGACTCGAGTTGACTCGAGTCCAAGTCATCAAGTCTCAAGTCCCCGTCTCTGCTGGTGTGTGTCGAAATTCCGGGGAAGACAGGCTTTAAGGTGCTGGACAACAAGCCTTTCAAAGCACTTCATCACCACAGATGTCAGTGCCATTGGTCTGTAGTCATTAACCCCTTAAGCTTCAGTGTACCGCCGGCGGTACACCTACTAATTTGCATAGGAATTTCAGGAATGTCCGACGGCTGCAAACACGATTATACAAACACTATACGCCGATGGAAAGCTTAGATTCTCATGAATCCGCCGGTATAAACCACTTTCAGATGTGATTACCCAACACGGTCTCACGGGGATTCGTGAAACTGTCACGTCAGTTTTTGTTTCGGTTTCGTGTGCACCAACACGATGTCGTCATGTTTTTCGTGCCGCTCACCACGAGCGAAACCCGCTGTGGTAATCACATCTGAAAGTGGTTTATACCGGCGGATTCATGACGATCTAAGCTGTCCATCGGCGTTTGCGGCCGCCACTGCGGCCGCCGGACATTCTTTAAATTCCTATGCAAATTCGGCGGATTCATGACGATCTAAGCTGTCCATCGGCGTTTGCGGTCGCCGCCGCGGCCGCCATTGCGGCCACCAGACATCCGCCGCTGCGGCCGCCGGACATTCTTTAAATTCCTATGCAAATTTGGCGGATTCATGACGATCTAAGCTGTCCATCGGTGTTTGCGACTGCGGCTGGATGTCTGGTGGTTGCAATGGCGGCCGCGGCGGCGGCCGCAAACGCCAATGGACAGCTTAAATCGTCACGAATCCGCCTAATTTGCATAGGAATTTAAAGAATGTCCGGCGGCCGAAGCGGCGGCCGCAGCGGCAGCCGCAAACGCCGATGGACAGCTTAGATCGTCATGAATCCGCCGGTATAAACCACTTTCAGATGTGATTACCACAGCGGGTTTCGCTCGTGGTGAGCGGCACGAAAAACATGACGACATCATGTTGGTGCGCACGAAACCGAAACAAAAACTGACGTGACAGTTACACGAATCCCCGTGAGACCGGGCTGGATTACCACAGCGGGTGAGAAAAACACATTTGTCCGACAAAAACGAATATTCATCCATCCGTTCTCTATACACGGCTTCAACGCACACAGCGCGACTCATATTTCCGGGTTTATTATTACACACACAAAAAAGATTCCACAAAACATGGCCATAATCCAACCTTTTACATCCAGATGACACAAGCCAGTAAACTATTTTATACAAAACATGTCCTGAAGTCGGTATAAAATCCCCGAATTGGTCATTTTCAAGGAAATGCACCTCGCGATGCCCGTCCAATATTCCCTGTATTTTTCATAATTTTTTTAATTTAAAAATAGAATATTAGCGATTTTTTTGTCCTGAAAATGGCTGGAATTGACTGAAGCTTAAAGGGTTAAGGTCTTTGATGGCTGTGGTCTTGGGCACTGGAACGATGGTAGCTGCCTTTAGACAGGGCGGTACTTCAGCCGGTGACAGGTATGAATTGAAAATCCCTGTCAGAACTCCTGCTAGCTGGTCTGCACAGGCACAAAGCACAATTCCAAGAACGCCGTCGGGTCCAGCAGCTTTTCTTGGATTTACTGCCTTCAGTGCACGCCTCACCTGATGATCCTGGAGAGTGAGAGACTGGGGGCTGAAGGGTCGACGAGGATGATCTTGATGACTCGAAGCGGGTGAAGAAACTGTTAAGTTCATCTGCTAACGAGGCCCTTGTGTTGGCTGCAGCTAGCGACCTGTTTTTGTACTTTATCAGGTGCTGGATCCCTTGCCACATCCGCCATGGGTCCAATTTTGAACTCGACGGAACGGTGCATGTGCAGAAGGGAGCATGTGGGTTTGGAGACTGGCACTAAACTTGGCAGAGTTCAGTGTGCCATCACAGACAATGAGATGACCAACACCAGCAGCACTCATGTATCCCCAAACAATGATACTGCCTCCACCATGCTTGACAGTAGGGACTGTACATGCTGGAGATAATGCTTTGTCTGGCCTTCTGCATACCGTTACATTAGCAGGAGGAAGATAAAGCTGGAAACTGGACTCATCTGACCACAGAATCTTCTTCCAATTCCTTTCTGTCTCTCATTGATCAGGGGCTCTCTTGACAGCCTTGTAGGACCTTAAGCCATAATCTAAAAGTTGGCCACGTACAGTGCGGGTGGAACACTGTACACCAGTTTGGTTTGACCACTGCTGATGAAGCTCCTGTGATGTCATTTGGCGGTTTTCTTTGCATATGTGGATCTGGATGAGGCCATTTCTTGCTGAAGAAACCCTTGGACGCCAAGATCTTGGTTTGTGTTCCAAGCTGTTGGTTCGTCTGTATTTCTCCAGAGTGTATCCAACTACTGAAAGGCTGCATCTGCACTTCCTGGCTATTATTTCTGATGTAGAAGTGTGTGTGCGTGTGTGCATGGCTGTGTGACTGTCTGCGTGTGTATGTGTGTGTGTTGATAGGGAGTATGATGGGGACAGAAGTTGGGAGGGATGTGGGACATTGTCTTTTTAATGTTTGTTTTTAACTTGTTAAGCACTTTGTGCTACTTTATGTATGAAAAGTGCTATAGAAATAAACTTTGATTGATTGACAATTTTGATCTTGCGGCAGCTGTACCCTTCCTGGCTGAGAATCTGGATATTCAGGCATGTTTCCTGAGTTAGAGTCCTTGTTTTAGCCATTTTTGTCTCTGAAGAACTTTTAAATGGGCTGGTTTTATAGGGACAACCTTCATTAGTGGATCACTGCAAACAAAATGACCCAATACTCAAAATTTCTTATGTATTTTAATGGAACCAACCCACTTTTTTTTAGGATTTATTAAGTATTTTGCTGTGACTGTACTAAAAGAAACTGCCTAAGAGTGATTCTTAATGCAATATTTCACAAATGCATGGGGTATCCAAAAACATTTTTCCACCACCATAGAAGGGCTCAACAATAAATCCATTTCAAATCCAGGGTTTATACACCAATCTTGAAGTTAAATTTACTACCATTTAATACCTTTTTTTACTACCTTCAGATTTTTTTTACAACCATCAAGACACCGAGTTGCAAGTATTAATCAGAAACCTTTTTTGATATGCACGCAGATTTTGACATACAACACTTACATCATACTTACCACTATCCAAGGAGACCTAGTTATTTAGCTACAGGGTATTAGTTACAGTAACTGGTGCAATGTCAGGTGGGGTGCCTTGCTTCAGAGGCGCTTAAGCAATGGAATGGTATTGAATTTAAACTTACGTACAACATTTTCAAGATTGACTCCCAACCATTAGGCAACAGCTACTAATACTATAAAAGAAGAGATTTAGACAAAATATTGCACATTTATTTCCTTTCCCCATGGAAGACTCCACTAGCCCATTAAGAACATGTTTAACAACCACACAAACCAGTAAAAACAAATTGAGACAAGGATTGAACAACCAACTAGGTTTAAATGACCAACGAATCTGCACGCAAATTTTCACAAAACACTTAATCAAAAAGAGATCAGGATGACAAAATAAAAAAATCTTGTGCCAAGTGCCTTAACCTTTCATAAAATAGAGAGAGAGAGACAAAATCAAAGTCTTACGGCAAGTGCGTCAGCTGCACAGCCTTGTCCTCGTTAGTTTTGTCCATTTGCACCAATTCCTCCTTCTCTTTGTATCTTCTCCTCAGAGAATTTGATTTTGTGATTAGTTCAGCCATTGCAATTTTGTCCAATCACCGCAATTTTCCCGCAATTTTGGCCCGCCTCCCGTGAGTTCCACCAATCATCACAATCACCGATCATAGCAGCTCCCAGCGCAAACGTAATGTTTATGGTTTGAAGATGCAGACATGTGCGATACTAATGTCTCTCATTTACCAATAAAAATTACTGCTGAAGACCGTGATAAACAATTAATTCACTGATGTTCTTCACCAAAGCGGAGCTAAACTGTTTTACAACTGTGCAATATTGTGGTGGAATACAAAAAAAGAAAAAAAATCATCGATTGATACACACTCACGAAACATATTAGAACGGCTGAAATGAGCGGACAACAGACCAGACAAATCACCATGATGGAAACTGTTGCATCTAGATCCATTAGAGCACTGAAAGAATGAGGTAAATTAGATTAATTATTCCACCAAAGAGTGGAGAGAAATGTCCATGTCATCCGGAGGGCCGACCACCACCTGAGCGGGACGCTACCACAGGCAACGCGCTCTGTGGTCGGACAACTGGGGCAGACGGGGCGTCTCGGTCTCGCCGCTGAGAGCCACGGTGGAGTTATGTGACGATCAGCGTGTGTGAATAATTTCCTTGTTACCCACATCATTCAAAACGGACTCGGGGATTTGAATGAAGTTTTCAGGGTCGGTCAGAAATGACACAAGGACCAAGTGATTTGACTTCGGCAGTGATACGGCTTAAAGTTTGGATCCACATATAGGTTGTGGGAGAGCAATTTGCGGACAGATGAGCGCTATTCCGCGATCCCGCAGGCCGCGGTCGCTCTCGGAAGTCGAAGTGGCATCATCCAGGGAGATGTCAAGTTAGCATTGCAGCAGCTAAGTCAGCTATGTACTCAGTGCGCACGCGGAGGATTTCAGCTCTCTCGTCGACGTGAGCGACTGACGAACGTTCCGGTATAAAATTTTGCAAGCAAGATATGTTTTATTTTATTTATGTTTATTTTTTAATCAAAATGAAACAGCTCATTGTCTAAAAGAAACAAATAATACCTCGTTTTTAAAAAATAATACCTTTTGCCCAAATTTAAAACCTTTTAAGGCCATTAAATTTTGCGTTTTTGATTTATCACTTTTTAATACTTTTTAAAACCCTGCGGAAACCCTGAAATCAAAATCGCAATGTCAAATAATGTAATTCCCAAAGGCTGCAATTATAAGTCTCTGTTATGCAGTGCATAACCCAAGTTTTAAACTGTCACGTCAATAGGTTTGCAGTATCATGAATCATATATACAATATGATGCTGCTTCTATCTGTAGTCACTCTGGTTTCTCAAGTAATACCCATGCACTGTCTGACTTATTACACATCACAAACTAGAAAAGCACTCAGAGAGCGCAGTACTCCATCAAGGCTGTTCAGTCGTGTTACTTTCGACAGATAAAATCTTTCAACAATTCATGGTCAGCAGCTGTCAATTTGAAGTAGGATCACAATCATGTGATTGTCAGCAGGCACCTGATGTAGTGTTCACTTGTTGTCATAGTTACAGTGACACTGTGCTGCTATTTTGCAGTGATACAGAAATCTTTTACAAATCCATGGATCCAGACTATAAGCTGCATCAATGCTAAAATCTAATCACTTGGTCCTTGTGTCATTTCTGACCTTCCCTGAAAATTTCATCCAAATCCGGTAGTCCATTTTGATTGCCTGGAAAATCCAGACTGACTTTATTTATGTACTAATATAAATACAAATAAAGGCAGTCTGGCATTGCGATGATACGAGACGATTTCAAAAAGGAGGGGCTAACGAATGCAGCTCGAACGAGAAAGAACCAATCAGCATAACACGGATGTGACGCGCAAACAAATCGACCTTGTAGTCCATGTAGTCCAAACAACAATGGCATGCAGCCGAGAAAGCATCGCGGTGAATGATTACTGCCGTTTTTGTCACAAAAATCTGCGAATACATGGGGTACTCTCAAGTACAACACTTATTTTTGAAAAGGCTACCCAACAAAAGACTCTTCCGAACAATTAGCGGTGTTAGGAATAACTTTAAATCGGAGCCAAACCAATTCGGTGCGTATGTGTAAAAGTTGCTTAAATTTACTCACGTTTGGAACGGGATTTTCCTCTGTACAAACAATGGCAAGAAGCTGAAAGTAACGAGCCATCCACTGCCTCCTCATCGTCGGAAACGTCAAGTGAAAAGAGGCAACGACTAACGCCATCCAAAACGCCAAGAGACCACAAAAAGATTCGCTTTGGCCCCCCTCCTCTCTCTCTCTCTCTCTCCTTCTTATTTTACGGCGGTGGCCCCCCTCCTCCTCCTCCGGCATCATCTTTATGGGTAATCCAGGCACTGAAGATGACGCAGCATTAACTCCCGCCTCCCGTACTGTATGATTGGTTGTACCAAACTGTACCGGGAGGGAAACGCGATTCAATTCGCACAATGCCAAACTGACTCTCCTGTAACTCCTAACATGGAGATAGGAGATTACATGGAGATTCAGTTTGGATTTTCCAAGCTACCATTTTGAGTAATGTTGCTAACAGACAAAAACACAAAACTTCACCGCATTCCTTGGTGGAGTAATAACAGCTTATCAACACTGAAGAATACTTAGTAAGAGCTCTCTTTTAATTCAACATTTGTGAAACATACACACGTGGACAAAATTGTTGGTACCCCTCAGTTAAAGAAGGAAAAACCCACAATTCTCACTGAAATCACTTGAAACTCACAAAAGTAACAATAAATAAAAATTTATTGAAAATTAAATAATCAAAATCAGCCATCACTTTTGAATTGTTGATTAACATAATTATTTAAAAAAACAAACTAATGAAATAGGGCTGGACAAAAATGATGGTACCCATAACTTAATATTTTGTTGCACAACCTTTTGAGGCAATCACTGCAATTAAACGATTTCTGTATTTGTCAATGAGCGTTCTGCAGCTGTCAACAGGTATTTTGGCCCACTCCTCATGAGCAAACAGCTCCAGTTGTCTCAGGTTTGATGGGTGTCTTCTCCAAATGGCATGTTTCAGCTCCTTCCACATATGTTCAATGGGATTCAGATCTGGGCTCATAGAAGGCCACTTTAGAATAGTCCAACGCTTTTCTCTCAGCCATTCTTGGGTGTTTTTGGCTGTGTGTTTTGGATCGTTGTCCTGTTGGAAGACCCATGACCTGCGACTGAGACCAAGCTTTCTGACACTAGGCAGCACATTTCTCTCCAGAATGCCTTGATAGTCTTCAGATTTCATCGTACCTTGCACACTTTCAAGACACCCTGTGCCAGATGCAGCAAAGCAGCCCCAAAACATTACTGAGCCTCCTCCATGTTTCACCGTAGGGACAGTGTTCTTTTCTTCGTATGCTTGGTTTTTGAGTCTATGAACATAGAGTTGATGTGCCTTACCAAAAAGCTCCAGTTTGGTCTCATCTGTCCAAAGGACATTCTCCCAGAAGCTTTGTGGCTTGTCAACATGCATTTTTGCAAATTCCAGTCTCGCTTTTTTTATGAGTTTTTTTCAGCAGTGGTGTCCTCCTTGGTCGTCTCCCATGAAGTCCACTTTGGCTCAAACAACGACGAATGGTGCGATCTGACACTGATGTATTTGTCATCAATTTTCCTCTTGCGGCCACGTCCAGGGAGGTTGGCTACTGTCCCGTGGGTCTTGAACTTCTGAATAATATGAGCCACTGTTGTCACAGGAACTTCAAGCTGTTTAGAGATGGTCTTATAGCCTTTACCTTTAAGATGTTTGTCTATAATTTTTTTTCAGATGTCCTGGGACAATTCTCTCCTTCGCTTTCTGTTGTCCATGTTCAGTGTGGTACACACCTTTTCACCAAACAGCAGGGTGACTACTTGTCTCCCTTTAAATAGGCAGACTGACTGATTATGAGTTTGGAAACACCTGTGATGTCAATTAAATGACACACCTGAGTTAATCATGTCACTCTGGTCAAATAGTTTTCAATCTTTTATAGAGGTACCATCATTTTTGTCCAGGCCTGTTTCATTAGTTTGTTTTTTTTAAATAATTATGTTAATCAACAATTCAAAAGTGATGGCTGTTTTTGATTATTTAATTTTCAATAAATTTTTATTTATTGTTACTTTTGTGAGTTTCAAGTGATTTCAGTGAGAATTGTGGGTTTTTCCTTCTTTAACTGAGGGGTACCAACAATTTTGTCCACATGTGTAAATATTTAAAGTGATTTCAAGAACGTTTCGCAGTGGTGGAGTTTGTGTTTTTCTAAATTTTGACAGCAAGATTTAAATTTTTACTGCAAATGTATATTATTTCCAAATCAGTAATCGATCTCTGTCATTACAGATAATCAGCATTGTGATAACCATATCGGGTGACCCTTAATCCAAATAACCGAACTGCAATAGCAATGGAGCTTTTTTGTTTTGTCTGAAAAATTATCCTATTGTAGGCACATTAAGACCTTTGTTTCAGGCTGCATTTACAGAGGGCACTTATTAATAATGGGAATTATATATAATAAGTAATGCATATAGAACAATTATATATAATAAAAATAATAATACTTGAAACAATTTTTTAAAGCAAAGTCCTTATAGTCACTCTCTCACATATCAAAGTATCAGATCATGACTAAAGACTTGACCAAAAGTGTTTTATATGGCTTCATTTTGCACACCAAAGCTCAGTGAGGTGATTGCAATCTGAGTTGCTTTGTCAGGAAGTCCTAAAACACCCTAATTCACCGTCAGAGGTCCTTTGGAGATTAACTGAGGGATCAACACGCTTAGCTACTGTGGTAATACAAGTAAATCAGATTGGATCCCTGAAGCATGTAAACAGGTTCATTATTCTAAACAAAGGGTCATTTTAAAATGCAAGAATTTGCCTGGTAAACAAGGACCTTATGTCTCATGGAAGGAACAGGAGTGCCTTGAGGGTCACACATTTTCATAACTTTGTGCATTTCAACTCTGTTACATAAAGCGATCATCTACTATTTAAAGCTTGACATGCATTTCGTAATTGCCATACCATGAACTGAAATGTAGTCAAAGAAGGCTTATCAAATAATGGCTAGAATACTCACTCACTATTAATTACTATGTGTTATAACCTGAAGCAATGATGTACGCACACCTGGTAACAGTTTCAGAACCTTTAGTGAACGCTCATTCATTCACATTACATGTCGGCAGGAATCCACAGGTGCATTCCCTATCATAACAGTCCTGGTGGAGAACACGTAGTCAAGACTAAGTTGCCAGGGCACATTCCAAACCGTGACACAATCACTCTCTATAACACTATGTTTTACTGATTACTAGTAATCAAATTTTTTGTTGGTGTTGAGTTTTAATTAAAGCTGTTTTCTTTTAGAAGAAAATGCATTTCACTGACCTTCAGGAAAAATTAGTGCTGATACTGTGATCAAGGCACTTTCTATTGTTTGTTGGACTGAGACCAAAATATGTAAATTTCACATGTTTCAACAACATCCTTTGTGTATAAAGTCTGAATGAGAACCTTTGGGCTGCACAGTGAATTAGTGGTTAGCATTTTCGCCTTGCAGCAAGAACATCCCTGGTTCAAATCCCGGCCTGGGATCTTTCTGCATGGAGTTTGCATGTTCTCCCTGTGCATGCGTGGATTTTCTCCGGGAACTCCGGCTTCCTCCCACAGTCCAAAAATATGCTGAGGTTAATTGATTACTCTAAATTGTCCGTAGGTGTGAATGTGAGTGTGATTGTTTGTCTGTGTATGTAGCCCTGCGGCAGACTGGCGACCTGTCCCGGGTGTCCCCTGCCTTCGCCCGAGTCAGGTGGGATAGGCTCCAGCAACCCCCGCGACCCTAGTGAGGATAAAGCGGTGTATAGAAAATGGATGGATGAGAACCTTTGGGAGCCTTTGTGGTATCCAAACCAAATTCAATACCAAGAATTCCCATACAACACATGAAAACTCACAAATGTCAGCGCACAGAGAAATCAGGCCACTAATCGTCTTTTGTCACCCAGCAACATTCCTGATGTTCACCCCTGGCAACCAGGACTTAAGGAAGCGCAGAGATTTAGTTTGACAGCCGTATCACCGAGCTTAGTGTTTCTCAGGGCGGGGCTGACCACCTATGGACTGTGTTTGGGTGAAGAGGGGGAGCTAATATCACACCACAATGTAGAGCAGCCAGAGACCCACACATAGTCATTCTGCAGAGCCTCAAAACAAGGTACCGATTTTGATTAATGAACCCCGCTTTGAGCTGACGCTGAAAGCTGAAAGCTGAAAGCTGAAAGACATATTTAAAGGGTGCTGCTAAATACCTAAACCACAATACATTCATCACAAAAGCAACTCAGTCTTTCAAAATCTTCAGAATCAGGTGTGAGAGTGTCAAGCAGCTTTTCACTTCTACTAACTGACAGGTTCCAGATATTTAGATGTGACGTAAATATACACTACCGTTCAAAGGTATGAGGTCACCATGACAATTTCATGTTTTCCATGAAAACTTACACTTTTATTCATGTGTTTAACATAATTGCACAAGGGTTTTCTAATCATCAGTTAGCCTTTCAACATGATTAGTTAACACAATGTAGCACAAAAACACAGGAGTGATGGTTGCTGGAAATATTCCTCTGTAACCCTATGTAGATATTCCATTAAAAATCAACCATGTTCAGCTAGAATAGTCATTTACCACATTACCAATTTCTAGACTGTATTTGTGATTAATTTAATGTTATGTTCATTGAAAAAAAAAGTTTTTTTTATTTCAAAAATAAGGACATTTCTAAGTGACTCTTTTGAACGGTAGTATAGCCTTCAGAAAAGCAAATGTTTTCCAGCCATAGATAGTGGCACTTGAAGTTTAATTTGAACATATGCAAATGCATACATTTTGGTGGTATTTGTATAAATCTCACATGCAAATCACAGTATAGCCAATGCTTGATGTGCAAAATGACTTTGCATTGGCTATAAAGACTCTCCTCTTAAAGCAGTTGTCAGTGATGCACATTCATCTTGTCCTTTAAGGCAGAGTTGTAAGTAGATGTTTAGATGTTTTAGGAAAGCCAGCCACAGCTAAAACCAGATGATAATGGGGAATTTGCTTCTAAAAACAAACAATGTACATTAAACATGTAAAACTGAAAATCAGCAGAAAAAGGACTTTTGAAGTCCCTTCTGATCATTGATTTAACCCCTAAAAACTCATTGTGATATGTCACAATAACATAAAATTTTTCATTAAAATAATTCTGGCTAAAATGGCTTAAATAAGAGTTCACTTGGATGGACAAGTGTAATTCAGCTATACTGTTTGAGCCAGAAACTCATTCTGAAGAGGAATAATGATACAGAAAGCCCTGGATGTTGACCGGATTGACTGCTTACGTTTGTTATATATGAAAACCCAGAAGTCTGAGTCCAAGTTTTGTCCCTGGTACACTGCAGTCTGACAGAAGACATGCGCAGCCATGGTAAGTGCTTATTTTGCTTATGTCTTCCAGCATATAAAAAACCACATCATACTATATCAATGACAAAATTTATTTCACCAGAGGGGGTCTTTAAATCTTGGCAGGCTTGTTAACATAATAGATGTTTAATGTCGACTTTCAGAATAGTAGCAAGAAATGTAAACCTTGCCCACTGTTTCATGTGTAAATATGTAAAATATCTTTTCAGCATGTTTTCTAGAAGCCTGAGCAGCTGTGCTTTAAATCCCACTGTATCCACAAGTCAGCAAAACCTTCAGCTGAGGTCTTTGATGCCATTTTATGCAGTTGGTACTATAATTGCCCATTTTCAGAATAAAGTGGTTTTGATCCTTTGATTAGAGACGGGGCCAGTTGAAAAAGCTCTAAAATGAACACAGAGTTCCTGACCCAAAATAGTCAAGTCTAACTCGAACTCTACTCTGGCCTGTAGAGGGCTGTTTCATGTTATACTGCCATTGGCTATTCCTGTCACTTCTCTACGGGGTTCAGATAAACACTTCCATTCCGCAATCCCAGAGACATAATTAAGAACCCGCGATTATAGCCTAGGGAGTGTTGTATAAATATCTCCAGTGGGAGGGAGTTGTTTCATGACAGCCGCAGTTTCTGTTCCCTGTTTCCATTTAGCATGTTTCCAGCAACTTTCGTCTCTCCGGCTTGTTGACCTGTAAGATGAACTGTTTCTGCACGTGCTGAGAGTTTCCCTTTGACTAAAAGTGGGTCTGTTCAGACATCCTGGCTCCCTGTCTACAACTCATAATTTTAAGAGCAGAGTGGTTATATTTATTCTTCTTACTGAATGTCACCCTTATGCACACACTGTAGCATTTCTACTTATATGTTTGAATGAGGCTGTATGGAAAAAGTACATTTTGTGTGTATTAAGCACATAGTGCAATCCACTGCCATTGACTTTGGCACAAATACAAGGAAACAAGTCCAATAAGAGTGTAAGGCCTAGACTGCAGTCCTGACTTGAATGTTCTGGCAGTAGCCAGGTCCAAGTCTGCAGGTGCTGTTGCCAGATCCCAGAGTTTTCCTCAAATGGGAAGCAGCTGAGTAGTGAATGCGGTCGGGAACAGAAAAGCCGCCTCTGTCCTTTAATGTAGCTTCTAGCTGTCTCACTGGCTGCCAGCTCTGATTTACACCACAGCAGCAATTCACAACCCAAACAAACCCCAGACAACTAATTATGTCAGGTTGACTCTGTCAGCTTATCATGGAAGCAAAACAGAAAAGAAATGTTGACCACAAAAGTCGACATCTTTGGAGGACAACTCCAGACAATACAGTGACTTAGCCCTGGTGCTGTCTGTTGCGGCCTGCTTGTAGATATACTGTGCTACAGTGCATAAACCCAGGGAGGTCTGGGAGGACTGAGCTGAATATTTTATAAGGAGATGAAAAGGGAGGCCTGCACAAAGATTTATATCCCAACTCTAAGCAAGTTTGTAGTATTTCGAAACATAAATGCATACCTCTGCAGAAAGCACCAGAAGTTATGGAAGAAGCAGTCACTGTTATGAAGCCTGAGGCCCAGAGAAGATCTAATTTCCCTTAGGTAAATACCTCCTAATTAATTTCAAATGTAGATGTACAAGTATATGAAAATTTAAAAAATAAAATTTTAATATCTTGCCAAGAATGTAAGTTCAGACAATACCCTCATTGAAGAAATGGTTTAGTTGAATACTTCCATTAAATGTCATTTGTGGTTTTTTTTTTCAAATCTGCTTTGTAGGAAATACATCTATAGCCCTCTGTCATGCAGCTTCTACTGTACGACAGAAGGCTATAGAGGTATTTTCTTTTCCTGCTTGAAGAAATATACTAAATCAGATATGATTAAGCTTAAGCTTTTTTAAGTGTAACTACTGTTAGCTTTATTAAACAGTCCCTCCTGGATTTCGCAGGCGTTTTTCGAGATTGTTGCGGCCAAAAATGCCTG
The DNA here is from genome assembly GCF_021347895.1 of Acanthochromis polyacanthus. NCBI lineage: Eukaryota > Metazoa > Chordata > Actinopteri > Pomacentridae > Acanthochromis > Acanthochromis polyacanthus. Next base: position 22,588,070 of record NC_067128.1, on the reverse strand, counting down.
AATTCGCAGCAGCTTTTGCGATGTAAGTTGCGATGTTTTAAAATTATTTGTTGCGGGACTTCCGGTCGGCTGCCGCATGGAGTAGACGTGACGTGAGAGAGCTCCCGCATACTTTGCTCTTTTCCCACTCATTCACCCCTTTACTTTGCAAACTGGGTCATTCATACTGAATATTTCCTTTTTCTTACCTTACGTTTGCTTCAAAATGACTTCACACCGCGGCAAGCCAGTGAAAAAAGACGACCAAACCGCTAGCTTAACCATGGAGGCTATCTCTGGGCTACTTGACCAGCACAGACAAGCGCCAGCCGCTGACTTTAAAACCTCTTTCAACCAGCTGGAAAGCAAATTCGACCAGGTCTGCTCCACAGTTGACGAACACGGTCAGCGCCTTTCGTCTCTCGAGCTCGCGTCGGAGGACCTGAGCCAACGTGTCAGCAAACTAGAAAATGTTAGCTCCAGCCTGCAAGAAAGGAACTCCAAGCTAGCAGCTAAAGTCGTTGACTTAGAGGGTCACAGTAGAAGACACAGCATCCGCATCCTGGGCCTGGCGGAGTCTATTGAAGGAGATTTTTTCTCCGATCTGTTGTGCGAGGTTTTTGGAAAAGAGACACTTCCATCCCCGCCCGAGATTGACAGAGCCCATCGCTCACTAACAGCAAAACCGGCCCCCAGACAGAGACCGCGTCCGGTTTTCCTCCGTCTGTACCGCTACTGGGTCAAGGACCTCCTGATCCGCAAGGCCCGCCGCAGAAGGAAGCTAGATTACCACGGCCAGCAAATCCGAGTGGTTGAAGACTACTGCCCTGAGGGTCTGAGTCAGTGGGCCGAATACAGGGAAGTTATGGCGGATCTCTACAGCCAAGGGCTCAAACCCTCCCTCCTATATCCCGCACAGCTCTGCATCACACTTCCTGATGGAGATAAGAAGTGGCTACGCTCGGCCGATGAGGCACGGAAATACATCAACGGCCTTCCTCATACATCTCCTTTGCCGTAAATGACCGTTTGATTACTGTGCCCGACGGATTATAATCGTTATCATGTTATCCCTTATTCTGGTCGGACAGTTTACTGAACCATTAGCACCACACTGATCCTGGCTGCAGGTATGTGAGTATGTTCCCCAGCCTCTAACTCAGTGAACTTTTACATTCGGGCGTGAGGAATGCTCGCGAGTTTATACTTATATTTGAAGTGTTGGAAATCAGCCTATCCTACAATTAAACAAACCAACAGAATATGTGTAAGGCTATTTCCGCCCAGTTCTTTTGATGGAGTAGTCAGGAGACTTCTTCTTAAAATCAAAAGTATTTATTACAGCAAAACTAAATGTGCGATACAGAGCCCTGGGCCTGAATCCTCTGTCCCTAACCAACAACAAGTGTTCAGTCAGTTCGGATGGAATCAGACTGCTAACTGTTCCTGACCCAGTCTTCTTATACTCTAACAGTGTGTATAGCTATCTATCAAGGCTGGCCGCCCCTTCCAATGCTGCGTTGTTCCACTGTCCTCTGTCACAGCTGATGTTTTGTCATTATCGCTCACGTAGGAATGACTTCTCCGCTGCAAAGCAAGATTAGAGACTGCACATACAACTCGCTCATGTTCTTTACTGATTATGGCTTACGTCAAAAACTATCTGTACCTTTATTATCAAAAACTGTCTGTACTTTGAATATCAATCACTTTATGTCTTGATCATCCTTGGTTTCAATCACATGAGTAATAAGTAAAATAAAGCTGGACTTATCTTCTTTGTTTCATTACAGTCACACTGTGGTAATGATGCTCTTGACCTTCCTATTCCTCAGAACCAATACAACTCTTTAATATGCACTCTTAGCAAATTATAAAACACACCATTTCCCACAGAAGCAACATACCTCATTTCTATTTTTTTATCAGACTTTACAGTGCTAACAGTACATAAAAGATGTTAAAGGAATGTTTTTCTGTGTTCGTACTTCCAGAATAGTTAAAATGTGGATCGAGGAGTGTTGAGTGCATTTTAACACTAAAATGAGGAGTTGAAGATATTGGGTTCAAGTGACAGGAAGATTTTCTGTGGGAGTGTTAATAATGGGGGTATTGGAGAGCTTGCTGCTATGTTCCTCGGCAGCTGTCTTGTTATGGGGTGGGTGGGCAAGGGATGGTTTTTCCGATGCCAGTATTGGCTCGTTAGCCTGCACAAGCCATGCACAGGTCTTTTTTGGATAATTATGTCTTTTCTGGGGCTGCTCAGTGGCGTAGTGATTAGCACTTTCGCCTTGCAGCAAGAAGATCCCTGGTTCGAATCCCGGTCTGGGCCTGGGATCTTTCTGCATGGAGTTTGCATGTTCTCCCTGAGCATGCGTGGGTTTTCTCCGGGCACTCCGGCTTCCTCCCACAGTCCAAAAACATGCTGAGGTTCATTGAGTACTCTAAATTGTCCGTAGGTGTGAATGCGAGTGTGATTGTTCGTCTGTGTATGTAGCCCTGTGACAGACTGGCGACCTGTCCTGGGTGTCCCCTGCCTTCGCCCGAGTCAGCTGGGATAGGCTCCAGCACCCCCCGCGACCCTAATGAGGATAAAGCGGTGTATAGAGGATGGATGGATGGATGGATGTCTTTTCTGTTCCTGGAACTTTGACATAATTTGTATTTATCATCCTGCAGCTTTAGTTGGAGACAGTGGATAGATCATTAAACTTTGTTAGCTGGAATGTCAAGGGTTTAAATCACCCTGTTAAGAGGAGGAGGGTACTTACATATATAAAACAACTTAAGGCAGCATTTGTTTTTTTGCAAGAGACACACATTCGTGGCTCCGATAGTGCTCGCCTGATGTCACAGTGGGTGGGGCAGCACTTCCATTCCTCATTCCAAGCGAAAGCCAGGGGTGTTTCAATCCTTGTTGACAAAAACATCCCTTTCATGCATCACAATGTTATATCAGATACCAACGGCCGTTTTATCATTGTCTCAGGGAAGTTATATAATACAAAGATAGTGCTCGCCAATGTTTATGCTCCAAATGTGGACGATGTGGGCTTTTTCGAACGATTTTTTGCTTCTCTCCCGGATCTAAGCTCATACTCGCTTGTACTTGGTGGAGATTTTAACTGCTGGTTAGATCCCGTGCTGGACCGTTCCTCTCCCAACCCAGACTCAGTTAGTAGGTCTGTCTCGCTCATTCAGTCCTTTCTTTCTGACTTTGGGGTTTCTGATGTGTGGTGTTTCCTTCATCCAAATAAGAGAGAGTACTCCTTTTTTTCGCACGTCCACCATACCTTCACTAGGATTGATTACTTTCTCATTGACAATGAGCTGATACCATTGGTGCGTTCCTGCACTTATCAGGGCATAGTGATATCAGATCATGCGCCAGTTCAACATGGTCTCACGGGGATTCGTGAAACTGTCACGTCAGTTTTTGTTTCGGTTTCGTGCGCACTTCGCTCGTGGTGAGCGGCACGAAAAACATGACGACATCGTGTTGGTGCACACGAAACCGAAACAAAAACTGACGTGACAGTTTCACGAATCCCCGTGAGACCGGGCTGGCCAGTTGTACTATCTCTGGCACTACATGACCTACCTCAAATTAAAAAACACTGGCGCTTTAATTCAACTCTCCTGTCAGACAATGATTTTGTGAAACATATGGAAGAACATATATCCTTTTTCTTTCAGATGAACACCTGCCCAGATAAATCTAGTCTGGAATGCTCTTAAAGCGTACGTTAGGGGGAAAATTATTTCTTGCACTGTAAATATGAAAAAAAAGGCCCACAAAGAATGATTAGAATTACCCAGCCAAATTAAGGAAATAGACAAACAATATGCGCAAGTTAAAAACCCAAACTTATATAAAATGCGAGTGGAACTCCAAACCAAATTTGATTTGGCCTCAACTCATCACATTGAACACCAGATTTTAAGAAGTACACACGTGGACAAAATTGTTGGTACCCCTCAGTTAAAGAAGGAAAAACCCACAATTCTCACTGAAATCACTTGAAACTCACAAAAGTAACAATAAATAAAAATTTATTGAAAATTAAATAATCAAAATCAGCCATCACTTTTGAATTGTTGATTAACATAATTATTTAAAAAAACAAACTAATGAAATAGGGCTGGACAAAAATGATGGTACCCATAACTTAATATTTTGTTGCACAACTTTTTGAGGCAATCACTGCAATTAAACGATTTCTGTATTTGTCAATGAGCGTTCTGCAGCTGTCAACAGGTATTTTGGCCCACTCCTCATGAGCAAACAGCTCCAGTTGTCTCAGGTTTGATGGGTGTCTTCTCCAAATGGCATGTTTCAGCTCCTTCCACATATGTTCAATGGGATTCAGATCTGGGCTCATAGAAGGCCACTTTAGAATAGTCCAACGCTTTTCTCTCAGCCATTCTTGGGTGTTTTTGGCTGGGTGTTTTGGATGGTTGTCCTGTTGGAAGACCCATGACCTGCGACTGAGACCAAGCTTTCTGACACTAGGCAGCACATTTCTCTCCAGAATGCCTTGATAGTCTTCAGATTTCATCGTACCTTGCACACTTTCAAGACACCCTGTGCCAGATGCAGCAAAGCAGCCCCAAAACATTACTGAGCCTCCTCCATGTTTCACCGTAGGGACAGTGTTCTTTTCTTCGTAGGCTTGGTTTTTGAGTCTATGAACATAGAGTTGATGTGCCTTACCAAAAAGCTCCAGTTTGGTCTCATCTGTCCAAAGGACAGTCTCCCAGAAGCTTTGTGGCTTGTCAACATGCATTTTTGCAAATTCCAGTCTGGCTTTTTTATGAGTTTTTTTCAGCAGTGGTGTCCTCCTTGGTCGTCTCCCATGAAGTCCACTTTGGCTCAAACAACGACGAACGGTGCGATCTGACACTGATGTACCTTGGCCTTGGAGTTCACCTTTAATTTCTTTGGAGGTTGCTCTGGGCTCTTTGGATACAATTCCAACGATCCGTCTCTTCAATTTGTCATCAATTTTCCTCTTGCGGCCACGTCCAGGGAGGTTGGCTACTGTCCCGTGGGTCTTGAACTTCTGAATAATATGAGCCACTGTTGTCACAGGAACTTCAAGCTGTTTAGAGATGGTCTTATAGCCTTTACCTTTAAGATGTTTGTCTATAATTTTTTTTCGGATGTCCTGGGACAATTCTCTCCTTCGCTTTCTGTTGTCCATGTTCAGTGTGGTACACACCTTTTCACCAAACAGCAGGGTGACTACTTGTCTCCCTTTAAATAGGCAGACTGACTGATTATGAGTTTGGAAACACCTGTGATGTCAATTAAATGACACACCTGAGTTAATCATGTCACTCTGGTCAAATAGTTTTCAATCTTTTATAGAGGTACCATCATTTTTGTCCAGGCCTGTTTCATTAGTTAGTTTTTTTAAATAATTATGTTAATCAACAATTCAAAAGTAATGGCTGTTTTTGATTATTTAATTTTCAATAAATTTTTATTTATTGTTACTTTTGTGAGTTTCAAGTGATTTCAGTGAGAATTGTGTGTTTTTCCTTCTTTAACTGAGGGGTACCAACAATTTTGTCCACGTGTGTAAGAGTTTGTTTTATATCCATGGTGAAAAATCGGGGAAATTATTAGCTAACGAGCTGAGAGGACTCGAAGCAAAGGGGCATATTACAAATATTAAAATGGAGGATGGTAACGTTAATTCAGATTACGCAAAAATTAATGACACATTCAGGAATTACTATTCTCAACTCTACACCTCTGACTTCCCGATTAATACTAGATTAATGGATAACTTTTTGAACCAGTTAAATATTCCCACCCTCTCCCCCTCCAGTAAAATGAGATTGGACGAACCTATAACAAAAGAGGAGATAAATGTTGCTATTTCCCTACTGCAATCAGGGAAATCCCCAGGCCCTGACAGGTTCCCCATGGAATTTTTAAGGCATTTTCCTCACTACTCTCACCCCAGCTGAGCACAGTGCTGTCCGACTCATTCCAGCAGGGCAGGCTCCCAGCATCATTTTACAAAGCATGTATCACTATTATTGCAAAAAAAAAGACAAGGATCCGATGGAGTGCTCTTCATATAGGCCAATCTCATTATTGAATGTTGATGTTAAAATTTTGGCTAAAGTTCTAGCCCAAAGATTGGAGAACATCTTACCGTCTGTTATATCCGAAGACCAAACGAGCTTTATCAAAAATCGATACTCTTATTTTAACATTCGTCGGCTATTCGATATTTTGTATCTCCCCTCTGGTGTGGCTCCTGAATGTGTCCTCTCTCTCTAGACGCGGAGAAGGCATTCAATCGGATAGAGTGGGCATATTTATTAGTGACTTTAAAAAAATTTGGCTTCGTCCCAAATTTTATCACCTGGATCAAGCTATTATACTCAAACCCCACTGCTGCGGTCCGTACAAACTCCCAGCTGTCACAACCTTTCAACCTACATCGGGGAACCCGACAAGGGTGTCCTCTAAGCCCCCTACTATTTGACCTGGCCATAGAGCCATTGGCATTAGCAATCCGCAGCTGCAAGAATATTTCTGGCATATGGAGGAATGCAGTGGAACATAAGATGGCCCTATACGCAGATGACCTGGTGTGTTTTATCTCATTTCCCTACGCGTCATGTTGTCTCTATTGAACGACTTTGGCCAGTTCTCGGGATACAAATTAAATTTAAATAAATCTGAACTTTTTCTTGTCAATGAGGGGATGCCGGTGTCAGACTATTCCAACCTCCCCTTTAGGATAGTAGAAAACAAATTCACTTACCTTGGTATTACAGTTATGAAAAAACACAAGTGCCTCTTCAAAGAAAACTTTCTGACTCTGTTAAACCACACAAAACGGTGCCTGACACAGTGGTCACCCCTTTCTGCATCCTTGGTTGGCCGAATTAATTCCATCAAAATGAACATTCTCCCTAGATTTCAGTACATTTTTCAATCAATACCCACCTTAATTCCTAAATCATTTTTTGATACATTAGATTCTGTTATATGATCTTATATATGGAAGGGTAGGCGTCCTCGGCTAAATAAGGTACATCTCCAGAAGCCTAGAGGAGAGGGGGGTATGGCACTGCCCAATTTTCGTTTTTATTATTGGGCAGCCAATATCTGTTGCCTTACTTTTTGGTCATATTTTCATAATCGATCTGACTGCCCTTCTTGGAGGCAATGGAGTTGGGTTCTGCTAAAAAAAATTTCCATTCTAGCACTTCTTGGATCTTAGCTCCCTCTCCCATCAAATAAACTCATAGACAATCCAGTTTTCCAGCACACATTGAGAGTGTGGGCTCAGTTCAGGAGACACTTTGGTTTCCGTGACTGTTGTCTTTCGATTCCCATTTCTGCCAACCATCTCTTTCCGCCCTCATTACTGGACCCAACATTTCAGGAATGGCGGAGATTGGGCATTGAGCGCTTCAGAGATCTCTTCACGGATGTTGGTTTAGTGTCATTTGAGAAATTGGCTAGAGAGTTTAATCTCCCAAAGTCTCATTTTTATAGGTATCTACAAATAAGACACTTCCTCCACTGTCAGATACCAAACTTCCCTCAGACACCTGATGTGAACATTGCTGATGCACTTCTTACTTTACAACCATCACGCAAGGGTTTGATCTCCATTATGTACAATAAACTGCTAGGTATAAGGCAGGCCCCTGTTAAAAACCACATGGGAGCAAGATCTGAATCTAACCTTGTCCGAGGACATGTGGGATACCATTTTTAAGTTGGTTAACTCAACTTCTCTCTGCGCCCGATACTGCTTGTTGCAATTTAAAGTTGTTCACAGGACCCATATATCCAAATCAAAATTGTCTCGCTATCACCCAGATGTAGATCCCTGTTGCGACAAATGTAAACAAGAGGAGGCTTCACTTATTCACATGTATTTGAGTTGTCCTAGCTTGAAGAAATACTGGAGGGAAGTCTTCCAAACTTTATCTGTAATTGTCGACTTGGACTTGAAACTCAACCCTCTGATTGCTCTTTTTGGCACCGCGGACAACATCGATGCGCGCCTGACCCCTGCTAAACGCCAAACCCTGTCTTTTGCCGCTCTCTTGTCCAGACGTGCAATATTGCTGAGGTGGAGGGATGCTGCCCTGCCCACCCACACTCAGTGGTTGAGAGATGTTATGTCTTGTTTAAACCTTGAAAAAATACATTACTCAATTTGTAACTCCAAAGAAAAGTTTCAGAAAGTGTGGGGACCTTTTCTGGAATACTTCCATAATCTTCAAACTAGCTAGAGAGTGGATCACTTACTCACACTTTGTTCCTGGCTTTTATGTCAGCAATATTAATTGTACAAATCAGCCCTCTCTTTGAAGCCTCCTTTTTGACCTATGTGTGGGTTCATAATTTATACTTATATTTATCTCTTTGCCTTATTCCATCACTTTACTTATGTTTTTGGAACCTGACATCCAGCTGCTACCTGTGTCTTTCCAGGAATTAAGTACAGTTGGTGGATCTGTCCTGTTGACTATTTTATGTAAAAGCCTGGCTTGGAAATGATGGTGTGGGTGGGTTACATAAGGTTTTCTTGTTCTGTGTTTTGTTTTTACTCTCTTCTCGCTGTACATGGACAGGATTTTCTTTTTTGCCTTGAGTTGACTCTGTGCTTTGCAGATTTCCTGTCACTACCTTATATTCATACCATGTATTTGTGAAAAAATCAATAAAAATATCCTTGATAAAAAAAAATATTTGTTGCAATGAAGTTGTGGGAGACAGTGACAATTGCTAAAAAGCTGTATTTTTTTGCAGCTTTTAGAACATGTTTCAACATTGTAATTGACAATATTTATTCCGAAATTAATTCTTTAATGCTCCAACCCATTAAGTAGTGGGTTAGTACCACCCAGATGCTGGTTTAACATGAAGTGGTTGGTGGATTTAAGGCAAAAATGAAAATTTACTATTGAATGAATCACATTTGGACATATCCGTCAGTGGCTTAAAAAGTCAGATTCACTTCACACACACATTCGCACACACGTGCTCATGGCTTGTCACGTCAGTTAACAAGAAATCTGTGAGAGATCTGTGGTGGTGGGCGTGGGAGAGCTCAGTTGCAGGGGGGAAAGGTGTAGAGGAGGGCGTGTGGAAGCAGCGTCAGGTTAATTAACGCAGGTGTTATTGATCAGACTCACCTGATTCTCTCCGCAGTAGCAGGCTGAAGGAGAGGACAAAAGAGGACACAGTCGGAGAGGAGAGAGGCTGGCGAAGATGCACGGGTGAAGGACAGTTTACAGAACGAGGTCCGGTAGAGTGGCAGTGTACCGGACGAGGTCCTGTGGAGAGCCAGGCACGAATTGGAGACTGTTGTGGGACGAGATCTGGTGGAGCACCGGGCATAAACTGGAGACTGTTGACCGGACGAGGTCCAGTGGAGCGCCGGGCATAAAGGAGAAACTGTTATTTACGTTGGTGACGCTGTGGTGAATAAAAGAACCTGCTTGTATCGCCAGACTGCAGTGGTTATTGCGCTGAGTGGACCCACAGTCATCTGTTACACTGGCGCCCAGCTGGCACTCAGTGCGGCGGAATATCAGTGCCACTGGCAGAGCCTGTGCAGCCAGTGGGGGCATTGGCTCAGATCCTGGGAGAGTTGGCAGCGATGATGTTGGAGCAGGCGGCTCTGCATAGGCTACACTTCGACGCGCTCTGCCCGCGGTCGGAGAGGCAGACCCACGTCCTCGAGCGGCTGCTGTCCCGGTCGGGGGGAATGCCTGGCTTCTTGGCCCCCTCCTCCTCCCCCATCTCCGGCATGTCCCTACAGAAGATGACAGCGGCGGACAATCCACAGTCCTTCTTGGATATGTTCCAGGCGACGGCGGAGGCTTGCAGATGGCCAGCGGCTGAGTGGGCAGTGCGCTTGCTTCCTCTATTAACGGGGGAAGCCCAGACTGCTTCGCTCAGCCTGCCAGCGGCGTCCCGGGGGAGCTTCATGGACGTACGGAAGGCGGTTCTCGACAGGATGGGCTTTTCGCCGGAGGACCACCGGGGCACCAGGATAGGGACGGGCGACCGCCCTTTCGTGTACGCACAGCAGCTGAGGGATGCGGCGGCCAGGTGGCTGCAGCCGGGGGAGACCGCAGGGGAGAGTAGGCTGCTGGAAAAGGTAGTGGTGGAGCAGTTTCTGGAGGGGCTTCCGACGGAGACGGGCAACTGGGTGAGGTGCCATCATCCAGTGGACCTGAACGCGGCTGTGACGCTGGCCGAGGACCATCTGGTTGTTCATCCGGGGGGCCAAGGACGGACACTTCCAGCAATTCCACCGACGCCGCGAGGACAGGAGTGCTGGAGGTGCGGGCAGCCTGGCCACACCCGCCGAGAGTGCCCACTCATGGAGGTCGGCCAGGTGGTTCGGGTTGCCGGCACGCCAGCACCCTCTCCTGGTCCAGGTGGGACATATAGCGTTCCGGTAAGGATCCAGGGGGGTGTACACTGGGCTATGGTGGATTCGGGCTGTGAACAGTCCCTGATTCACTAAAACCTGGTTCGACCTGGGGCGTTGGTGGAGGCATCCTGGGTGAGGATAAGATGTGTGCATGGGGATGTTCACAAATATCCTATTGTGCCAGTGGAAATTCGATTTAAGGGAAAAAGCAAGTTATAAAGGCCGCAGTTAGCTCCCGCCTTGCGCACCCCCTTATTTTGGGCACGGATTGGCCTGGGTTCCATGGAGCAGTGGGGAAGTGTGTGGGAGTGCGTTCACGAGCGGTAGGGGTGTGTGATATGTGTGCTGTGCTCAGTGATGACGCGAGGTTGTCTGACACTGCAGAAGGGTAGGGGGAATCCGGGGGGCCCTGGCAGGAGGCTCCACGGGTTCCTGTCCTCCACCCCGTGGAAGATTTTCCTCTGGAACAGTCTCGAGATGATACTCTTAGTCTGACTTCAACATTCATGTTGACATAGACAGCAACAGCCTTACAACAGCTTTTAATTCATGATTAGACTCAATTAGGTTTTCTCAACATGTAAATAAACCAACTCATAGTTTTAATCACACTCTTGACCTTGTCCTGACTTATGGCATAGAAATTGAAGAGTTAACAGTATTTCCCCAGAACCCTCTTCTTTCTGACCATTTTATGATAACATTTCAATTTAAAGTAAAGGATTGTTTGGCAGCTGAGAACAAATATCATTACAGTAGGTATTTGTCTGACAATTCAGTATCTAAATTTAAGGAAATAATACCCTCACTGTTTACTTCAGCAACATTTACTGATAAATCAGAAGGCAGATATTATAATTTTACCCCCACAGAAGTGGATTATTATGTTAATAATGCTTCAGCCTCACTGCGTACAACTCTTGATAGTGTTGCACCTGTAAAAAAGAAAGTTATATCTCAGAGAAGACTTGCTCCTTGGTATAATTCCCAGCTGCAGACTTTAAAGCAGGCATCCCGAAAGCTGGAAAGAAAGTGGTATTCCACTAATTCAGAGGAAGTGTATGTGGCTTGGAAAAATAGTCTAGTAATCTATAAAAAAGCTCTTCGTAATGCCAGGACAACTTATTATTCATCTTTAATAGAGGAGAACAAGAACAACCTTAGGTTTCTCTTTAGCACTGTAGCCAGGCTCACAAAGAGTCAGAGCTCTGTTGAACCTTGTATTCCTTTAGCTTTAACCAGTAACGACTTCATGAGCTTCTTTACACGTAAAATAGTTCTGATTAGAGATAAAATTAATCTGGCCCTTCCTACAAATGTCACAGATGCTTTTGAATTGGCTGTTAGACCTGATGAATCTTTAGAATTCTTCACTCCTATATGTCTCTCTGAACTAATTTCAACAGTTTCTACATCCAAACCATCAACATGTCTTTTAGATCCTATCCCAACTAGACTCTTCAAGGAGATTTTACCTTTACCTTTAATTAATTCTTCAATGTTAGATCTGATTAATCTCTCTCTAGTAACAGGCTATGTACCACAGGCTTTTAAGGTTGCTGTCATCAAACCTTTGCTTAAAAAGCCCACTTTAGATCCAGATGTGTTAGCTAACTATAGACCAATATCCAACCTACCATTTCTCTCTAAAATTCTGGAAAGAACAGTTGCAAATCAATTATGTGAACACTTACAAAGGAATAATTTGTTTGAAATGTTTCAGTCAGGCTTCAGAGTGCATCATAGCACAGAAACAGCTCTAGTGAAAGTTACTAATGACCTTCTCATAGCATCAGATAATGGACTAGTCTCTATACTTGTTTTGTTAGATCTTAGTGCAGCGTTTGACACAATCGACCACAAAATTTTATTACAGCGTCTAGAACATTCAATTGGCATTAAAGGGACAGCACTGGACTGGTTTAAATCCTACTTATCAGATAGGTTCCAGTTTGTGCATGTCAACAATAACTCTTCTGAGCAAGTTAATCATGGAGTTCCTCAGGGTTCTGTCTTAGGACCTATACTTTTCACATTATACATGCTTCCTTTAGGCAATATTATTAGGAAGCATTGTATTAACTTCCATTGTTATGCAGATGACACACAATTGTATTTATCTATGAAGCCAGATGAAACTGATCAGTTAGCTAGACTGCAAGATTGTCTTAAGGACATTAAAACCTGGATGACTTTTAACTTCCTACTGCTAAATTCAGACAAAACTGAAGTCATTGTATTTGGCCCCAAACATCTTAGAAACTCGCTTTCAAAGCAAATAGTTACTCTGGATGGCATCACATTGGCCTCCAGTACTACTGTGAGGAATCTTGGAGTTATTTTTGACCAGGACATGTCCTTTAACTCGCACATAAAGCAAGTCTGTAGGACTTCCTTTTTTCACCTGCGTAATATTGTAAAAATCAGGAACATTCTGTCTCAGAGTGATGCAGAAAAATTAGTTCATGCTTTTGTTACTTCCAGGCTTGACTATTGCAATTCCTTATTATCGGGTTGTCCAAATAGCTCTCTCAAACATATACAGTTGATCCAAAATGCTGCTGCGAGAGTACTGACAGGAGTTAGCAAAAGAGATTATATTTCCCCTATACTTGCTTCTCTTCACTGGCTTCCTGTTAAATCCAGAATAGAATTTAAAATCCTTCTTCTTAATAACCAATCTCCATCATATCTTAAAGATCTGATAGTACCTTATTATCCTAGTAGAACTCTTCGCTCTCAAACTGCAGGCTTACTTGTTGTTCCTAGAATTTCTAAAAGTAGAATGGGAGGCAGGGCCTTCAGTTATCAGGCGCCTCTCCTGTGGAACCTGCTCCCAGTTTGGGTTCGGGAGGCAGATACCCTCTCTATTTTTAAGACCAGGCTTAAAACATTCCTTTTTGACAAATCTTATAGTTGGGGCTGACTGGGTGACCCACAGGGGTTCGGCTTGTGTCTTCATTGCACAGCTGACTCCCTCTTGGACGTCCCTTCGTTCTGCCTCTAGTCATGCTGCTATAGGCCTAGGCTGCTGGGGGACTTTTCTTGACGCACTGAGCCCTTCTCTATCTACCTTTACATTTAATATGTATACCGTTATTGCAGTACATTCACTCTGTTTCCCCCTGTGCTATTTCTCCGAGTGTCCCTGGTCCCAGAGCTGGATGCTTCAGATCTGCGGTCGATGTTCCACCAGCTGGTCCAGTCTCCATCATGTCCACTGTGGGATGCTGCTGCTGACCTTCCTCCAGCCCTCTGCTTCCAGCTCCCCTTTTCCACCAGTCAACTCTACATTGCCTTCACTATACTTGTTATGCTAAGTTACGTACTGTTTGAATTTTACTGCTAGTTATATATGGAGTATGTTTAATGTCAGAGCCGTACATCATAAGAGTAAACTATGAGTCAGTTTGCAATGTTAGCTTATACTTTGTCTGTGTCACATATCCTGTCATGCATGTATACAAATGTGTGTTGTGTTTTCCTTGCTTTCCCACCCCTCCCTCTTCTCCCATCCCTCCCCCTTGCCCTCCTCTGTCCTTCTCAACCCGCCCGGCCAGCAGGCAGATGGGTCCCCCCTATATAGAGCCGGGTTCTGCTCGAGGTTTCTTCCCTGTTAAAAGGGTGTTTTTCCTTGCCACTGTCGCCTTTGGGCTTGCTCTGGGGGTTAGGCATATGTGTTCTGTAAAGTGTCTTGAGACGATTTGACTGTAATTGACGCTATATAAATAAAATTGAATTGAATTGAAAATTGAATTGAATACTCTGCGCTCAGCTTTTGACTAAGTGATAAAAATTGATGGTCAGCTGGTGCACCCGGGCACAGCACTTACATATCCAAATTTTGCATTGATCAGAGACAGATTATACAGAGTGACTCGTGACACTCAGACACAGGATGTAGCCACCCAATTGTTGGTATCAAAGTGCCGCCAGGAAACTGTTTTCCAGGCGGCACATTACAACCCAAAGACTGGTCACATGGGGTATGAAAAGTCACTTGACCGGATTATAGCCCGATTCTATTGGCCTGACATTCGGGGAGACGTACGCCAGTGGTGTGCTTCTTGTCCCGAAAGCCAGTTGGTTAACCAACCGGCCATCCCAAGAGCGCCTTTGCGCCCATTGCCACTGATGGAGGTTCCATTCGAAAGGATTGGCATGGACCTCATCGGGCCATTTCACTGGAGCGCACGAGGATATCGGTTCGTGTTAGTCCTAGTGGATTACGCGACATGATATCCCGAAGCAGTGCCGTTGCGCACCATCGCCGCAAAGAGTGTTGCTCAAGCACTCTTTCAGGTCATCTTCCGAGTTGGAATCCCCAAAGAGATTCTGACTGACCAGGGCACCTCGTTTATGTCACGAACACTTCGGGAATTCTACGAATTATTGGGCATCAGGTCTATTCAGACTAGCGTATAACACCCACAGACTGATGGTCTTGTGGAGCGTCTGAATAAAACTTTGAAGTCCATGATTCGTAAGTTCATTCACGAGGATAGTCGCAATTGGGATAAATGGCTGGACCCTCTGTTGTTTGCAGTGCGGGAGGTGCCCCAGGCCTCCACGGGATTTTCTCCCTTTGAACTATTGTTCGGCAGGAAGCCACGTGGGGTTTTGGACCTGGTTAAAGAAAACTGGGAGGAAGGTCCGAGCCCAAGTAAGAGTGAAATTCAATACGTCCTGGACCTAAGAGGAAAACTCCAATCACTGGGGCAGCTTTCACGGGTGAATTTGCTCAAGGCCCAGGAGCGGCAACAACGCCTGTTCAACAGAGGGTCGAAGCTGAGACAATTTTCACCGGGGGACAAAGTGCTTGTATTACTCCCTTCTTTTGGTTCGAAATTACTCGCCAAGTGGCAAGGACCCTTTGTGGTCACACGACGAGTAGGGGAGGTTGATTATGAGGTTGCACGCTCTGACAGGGGAGAGGCAGCACAGATTTACCACCTCAACCTCCTAAAAGCATGGAGAGAGGCTGAGTCAGTTTCGTTGGTGACTGCGGTCGAGGCGAGAGATGAGTTAGGGCCTGAGGTTCCAAAGCCGGGCAGTTCCACCTCACTCCCCTTTGAAAGCCATCTCTCACAGTCCCAAAAATCAGACATTGCCATGTTGCAGAAGCGGTTTGCTGATGTGTTTTCTCCCCTACCAGGGCGTACAGACCTCATACAGCACCACATTGAGACCCCCCGAGGCGTGAGGGTTTTTTCACGAACTTATAGACTACCTGAACATAAAAGAAAACTGGTTCAGAAGGACTTGAAAGCAATGCTGGAGATGGGAGTAATAGAAGAGTCTAACAGTGCCTGGTGTAGCCCCATCATTCTGGTCGTCAAGAAGGATGGGTCTATATGGTTCTGTGTAGACTATCGCAGGGTGAATGATGTGTCACGGTTTGAAGCCTATCTAATGCCCAGGGTCGACGAATTCCTGGATCGGCTGGGCACTGCTCGCTTTTTCACGATGCTCGATTTAACCAAGGGCTACTGGCAGATTCCCCTGTTGCCAGAGTCTAGGGAAAGAAATGGCCTTCTCCACTCCGTACGGTTTGCACCAATTTGTCACGCTTCCGTTCGGGTTGTTCGGAGCCCCAGCCACATTCCAGCGTCTCATGGACAAGGTGCTGCATCCACACACAGCATATGCCGCCGCCTACTTGGATGACGTGATCATCCACAGTAGTAGCTGGACGGAGCATGTGCAGCAGGTGGCCGAAGTGCTGGAGTCCTTGAGACGGGTGGAGCTGACGGCCAACCCGAAGAAGTGTGCGGTTGGACGGAGGGAGGTACGGTATCTGGGACACCACTTGGGCCCACAGGTGCAGGTGCGCCCACAGGTAGACAAGACAGCAGCAATCGCAGCCTGTCCGCGGCCCAAGTCCAAAAAAGAGGTAAGGCGGTTCTTGGGGCTGGCGGGCTACTATCAACGGTTCATCCCCAAATTCTTGGACCTGGCCAGTCCCCTGACCGGCCTGACTTGAAAGAGTGCCTCAGATCCGGTCCAGTGGACGGAGTAGTGCCAGCAGGCATTTGAGAGGATAAAGCAAGCCCTCTGTGGGGAGCCTCTCCTCTACACACCTAATTTCTCTCTCCCTTTTATCCTGCAGACTGATGCCTCAAACAGAGGGCTGGGGGCCATTTTGTCCCAGCAGGTGCGGGGTGTCGACCGCCCAGTTGTGTACATCAGCCGCAAGCTGTCTGAGAGGGAAGCCCGCTACAGCACAGTGGAGAAGGAGTGCTCAGATGGGTGGTCGGGGTCCTGCACTACTACCTCCTGGGACGCCCATTCACCCTCTGTTCGGACCACGCCCCTCTCCAATGGCTCCACCACATGAAGGATACCAACGCCCGAATCACACGGTGGTATCTGGCACTGCAGCCTTTTAAGTTCAAAGTGATTCATAGGCTGGGGGTGCAGATGACTGTGGCTGACTTCCTCTCCCGCTCCTCGGAACCGGCGGGGGGAGTGGGTTAGACCGGACGGCTCCCCGGCCTAAGTCGGGCGGTGGGGATATGTGGTGGTGGGCGTGGGAGAGCTCAGTTGCAGGGAAGAGAGGTGTAGAGGAGGGCGTGTGGAAGCAGCGTCAGGTTAATCAACGCAGGTGTTATCGATCAGACTCACCTGATTCTCTCCGCAGTAGCAGGCTGAAGGAGAGGACAAAAGAGGACACAGTCGGAGAGGAGAGAGGCTGGCGAAGACACGCGTGTGAAGGACAGTTTACAGAACGAGGTCCAGTAGAGCGGCAGTGTACCGGACGAGGTCCTGTGGAGAGTCGGGCACGAGTTGGAGACTGTTGCAGGATGAGATCCGGTGGAGCACCGGGCATAAACTGGAGACTGTTGACCGGACGAGGTCCGGTGGAGTGCCGGGCATAAAGGAGAAACTGTTATTTACGTTGGTGACGCTGTGGTGAATAAAAGAACCTGCTTGTATCGCCAGACTGCAGTGGTTATTGCGCTGAGTGGACCCACAGACAGGTCATTTGTTACAAGATCTAAAAGGACTCTTGATAGTGTTGCTTGTAGTCAAGCATATTCATATCCAGAGAGGGAGCACGCTCATGTAACTGAATTTATTACTCTGCCAAGGAATGTGGTGGCGTCATGTGACAATCAGTGTTGATTTGTCTATCTGTCTGTTTGTCCGTCTGTCTGTAAACAACATTACTCAAAAACAGACTAACGGATTTAGTTGAAATTTTTAGGGAAGGTCAGAAATGACACAAGGACCAAGTGATTAGATTCTGGCAGTGATGTGGCTTATAGGATTTGTTAAACATTTCTGTATCATTGCGAGATAGCGGCACGGCATCACTGTAACTATGACAACAAGAGAACACTACGTCAGTTGCCTGCGATTGTGATCCTACTACAGATATATTTACATACTACATACTACAAATTCACTTTTGAAGATTTCGTCCGTCAGAAATCATACAACGACTGAGCTGCCATGGCGGAGTGCTGCACTCTGAGTGATTTTTTTTGTTCATTGTGTGGTGGTTAGCTCAGTTTGCGTTTCTGTTACTTTCCTGGTTTCTGTGTAGAAACTTAACATTTGGGAGTTGAAGCTGCAACAGAAAAGCTCCTGAAGAGAAGCATTTTAAGCTTTGTTTCTCTCATAGAATGAACCCTTGTACTCAAACCAGACATGTTAGCCTACACCTAATTTATGCCCACAGGATATTTACTAGGTTGATTTGTTTTTAGACATGATTCTTCTTGCTTCTTAAGTTGGATTGTGCTTCTGAAAAACAGGGTCTTTCCTCTGATGTTTTACTGAAACAAAGAAAAAAAATGATCTGGTGAAAAACATTGGCTGATGAGCATGTAGTCCTCAGTTTGATAGTTTGATTCTTAATGTCTGGCTCTGTGTCCTTCCTGGATCAGTTTGGCTTTGGTTCAATCCACATCTCGTCTGTTCTAAAAGCGCCTTTCACTGCATACTTTCCTATACACTCCTGGCTCTAAGGTTTACAAGTTTCTCAGTCTATATGGGCTCACTGAGGCACTTTTGGAGGGTCCCTAATTTCTCCCTTAAAATCCTTTGAATGAGAATAAAGTATCAAGGAAGACTTTGGCCTGATCAGAAAACAGCTGTTCTTACAGTTGTTTTTCTTTACAGCTGTCCATTCCTGTTAGTGAGTTTAGCTCTGAAATGTGTGAGACATTTTCATATCTACACTGGTTGACTGTTAGTTCAATATGTTTCTTTGCAAATGAATTGGTAACACGGAGCCAGCACTGCAGTTTCAACTACAACAGACACAAGAGGCGTTTCATATGATGCAGATCTCCACTGCATAACTAAAAAAGATGGAACAGCTCTTATTTTATTCTTGCTTGGCTCTAACTTTGAGTATTTCCTTTTGTCTTTGCTCTCTTTGAGCTAAAAGTAATGATATCCTCTCTTCTCAGTTTGTCTAGAATCCAGAACAAAGACTGCTTGTGCAAGGTGGTTGTCGTAGAACTGAATGTTATATTTGGTCATCCAAGACAATCAAACTATTTATGGTCTTTTTATGAAAGTATAAGACATCAACGACCGACAATAAGACAGTAAAATGTTTGACTTACTTGCAACGCATAAAAAGTAATATTTAGGATAACTTAAAGAGAGAGAGAATTAATCAGAGCTTTGATTCAAAGAGAGATTTGAGTCATTGGAACAGTAACGAATAAGATATCCACTGAAGAACACTGTGTTTTCTTTTTGAAAAATAATCTGATCAAAAGCACAACCACATGTGGAATACAGGGATATTTCAAAAACTTGACATGTTCAGTGATTCATAACTGCCTTATTGTGGTTTCTGTGTGACACACTGGTTTGTGTGAGTAACAGTAATCCTGATGCTGTCACTCCTTCACATCCACCCCAGCACCTCACTCCCTCTTCCACCTAAACATGGAAAAAGCATTTCTTATTTTCAGTGTAAGACCAGACTATCTATAGGGCTCTGGCCAAGAATAGACTCAGAACTGTGTGAACTATGAAACAATGCACTTGCTTTCATCATGCATACTGCACAAAACAGAAGTTTTAGCAGGCAGAGTAATGTCAAACTTAAAATACTAACCGAAGAACTGTCTGCAGAAGTTTATTTGATGTTTGTTAGGACTCCGACAGACACAGAAGCAGAAACCATAAACACTGCTTTCAGAAACTTGAGAACAGGCGATGCTGGTTTCTTCAAGTCCTAAACAACTGACACAAATACTACTTCTCAAAGTCTTCTGTTTAGGTTGGATACTCTCACAATCTAGTGGATGTGTTGCTGATGTTCACAGTGTTTTGGTATGTATTTCATTGACGTCTGCGCTGTGTTGAAAATAAACTGAAGCCTTTTGGTAAGGTATTTGGATATCTCTGAGAACAGGACCAAAGAAATAATGGTATGAAAATAACATATTTTTTAAAATTGCTATTATGCACATTTGCCCTGCAGCAAGATGATCCCTGGTTCATGTTCAAGCCTAGTCCTGAAATCTTTCTGCATGGAGTTTGCATGTTCTCCCTGTGCATGCATGGGTTTTCTCCAGGTTCTCCAGCTTCCTCCCACAGTCCGAAAATATGCTGAGGTTAATTGATGACTTAATTGCCCGTAGGTGCGAATGTGAGTGTGATTGTTTGTCTGTATATGTAGCCCTGTGACAGACTGGCGACCTGTCAAGGGTGTCCCCTGCCTTCGCTCGAGTCAGCTGGGATAGGCTCCAGCACCCCCCGCGACCCTAGTGAGGATAAAGTGGTGTTTAGAGAATGGATGGATGTTCGAGCCTAGTCCTGAAATCTTTCTGCATGGAGTTTGCATGTTCTCCCTGTGCATGCATGGGTTTTCTCCAGGTTCTCCAGCTTCCTCCCACAGTCCAAAAACATCCATCCATCCATTCTCTATACACCGCTTTATCCTCACTAGGGTCGCGGGGGGTGCTGGAGCCTATCCCAGCTGACTCGAGCGAAGGCAGGGGACACCCTGGACAGGTCGCCAGTCTGTCGCAGGGCTACATAAACAGACAAACAATGACTGTCGCATTCACACCTAAGGGCAATTTAGATAGGGTGACCATATTCTGTTTCTCTGAAAAGAGGACACACTTCCAGCTCGCGCGCAAAAAAATTTTCTATTCTACACATTACAGTCAAAATCAGGGTCGAATTCAAGGAAGTGCATCCTCCTCATTCAGGTCTGGCATGTCTAAAATTATCAACCCGCTTCGTGAACACACGCCTGTCCTGTTAAAAGTTGAGTCCTCGACTCTAAATCTGCTTTGCACTTGGTAAGGCTGTAAATCTCTACATACGGTAAAGATGTGGACATGGTGTAAGTCTTTCCCTCCTCTTGGCCCTGTGGCCTACTGCTTTGATTGGGGCTTGATGTTCCAGGCACACCTGCTCATCTTTCCCAGCCTTCAGCCCTGGGAGATGGGTGAGCTGACAACTTGGAAAGGGGCAATGACCCTGCATACCCCAAGAAATCATGGCAAGGCCTCTGACTGTATGGTTTGTGAACCGCTGGTTGTGGTTTTCAGTCATGTGCGAGGGCGTTGTCACTCACTTCAGAAAAAGATTCATGGCCAGTGGATGTCAAAGCAGGGACTGATGACATACTCTGAACAGAAAGTTACACTGTATGCAGTTAGCAAAGGCCTAAATACATACAGTATATAGTCTCAAGTAGCCTTACTGGGAAGCCACTTTTTCTGACATCTAATGAAAAAGAAGGAAATAGTGTTTTTGTGTTTAGTCACTCTTAAAACCACACACAATCTCTCTTACTCTTCAGTTATATGTACAGTATATGAGACTTTCCTCTATTTGTCACAACATACCTGACGTTAGTATGCACTGATTTTGCAGACAATATGAGGCAACTAATGTGTAGCCTTTGGAGGGTTTTCAGTTCAAGCATAGCATTGCCTTGTAAATTTTAACCTGCTGGCTAAACATTACAAGCACAAAGAGTTGGATGCATATTAGGGCAGTATGATATATCGTTTCGGCTGCAACGTCAAGATGCATGCATATGCAACAGTCCTACATCATGCTGCAACTTTTTTTTTGCTTGACATGCAGGTTTCACTTGAACAGCAACATGAGAGGAGCAAGAGAAAAGTACTGATAAAGGAAGATTTGGTTGAAAAAAGAAATGCACCATAAATTGTATGTGAATATTTTATCTACAGAAGGGATGATACTGACTAAAAACATGCACACATATTTGTTTGACCATTTAAATCAGCACCATAAAGCTCTGTATGAGGAGTGGGTATATAAATAAAAGACAGATCTGAATGCCATCCAAATCGGAAAAAAAAAGATTGGATGTCTTTACCTGTGTTACACGTCCTTATGACAGTTATGATACCAAGTAAAACCAACTGGGGTTAAAGACATCATCGGGTCAGTTTTTGACAAGCATGTTTGTATTTTTCTTTAGACAAGCATGTTTGTATTTTTCTTAAGCTGCTATCCCAGTGCTGAATGAAAAACAAAACACAAGTTGTTGTCACAAGTGGAATATTTTGCAGCTGCAATGGTGTGGTTTAGTCAGACAACAGAGCCTTACATAGGTCTTAGTGTCAACTTTATTAATGAGGTCTAACAACTGAGAACCCACTGTTTGCAAATGGCATTCTTCCCAGAGGGCCATACAAGTGAGAACATAGCAGCAAAGATAATAGAAGTGTTAGCTGCTCAGGGCCTCAATGGGAGCCTGTATAACTAGACGAGCCCTCAGTAGAGGGCAGAACCACGTCCTCTACTGGCGAAAACCCTGTCCTCCCTATACAAATGATGCAATATGTATCAATTTTGATCATCCTACGTATCTCCCTTCCTACTTGATTTGCTGACCTGTAACTCCACAACTGAGCAGGGGACCTTAGACTGATCTTCAGTGCCAAGTTTGATTATCCTGACTTCAGCACTTGTAGAGATATCGGAACGGACATAGCCACATACATACATACATACTTACCCAGCCAGATACCGCACCGAATGCAGTAATCTCGCTGACGTTCGTCAGGCGTGGTTAACAACAGACAATGTGGTGAACATGACCGTGCAATTGTAAGTTATATCCATGCTGTATTTGCTATCTCGAAATGATTTTTGGGCTCAACAGAAACATTTTGCATAGCAGTTTGTATCAGTGATCTTGAGTTATGAACTTCGAACAAAATTATGTTCAATCAACAAACTGCTTTGAGTTGTGGGAATTAGCTTTTTCTCTGAAATCAAAGGTAATCAAAGTTAACAGTCTTAACCATCTAAAATTGTCCAGGTACACTACCATTCAAAAGTTTGGGGTCATTTAGAAATGTCCTTATTTCTGAAAGGAAAGCAATCTTTTCTCAATGAAAATAACATTAAATGAATCAGAAATACAATCTAGACATTGTTAATGTGGTAAATGACTATTCTAGCTGTAAATGACAGATTTTTAATGGAATATCTACATAGGAGGTACAGAGGAACATTTCCAGCAACCATCACTCCTGTGTTCTAATGCTACATTGTGTATGATAAGATAGAAATCCTGAATTCAAAGTGAAAAAATATGAAGTTATCGACACAACACACACAATGCTAGGCTGATACAATTACTGACATTTTTATGTCAGCCAAACCCATCCAAATAATGTCTGCAATTTTATCTACATCAGTACATTAGATTTTCTTTTTTAAATCTTGCAACCATGCATTTAATTAAATGCTCAGAATAGAATTACTTTTGAGTGTAGAGAATATGGAAGTACACTGAGAAGTACAGAAGATTGGCTTGACTACTTTTTATTAGCACCAGCTCACTAACTATCAAGTACAGCCAGCGTAGACTTTCCATATGTGCCTGTCCTTGTATGATCCTCAGCTGTGCCATGAGATCTCACCTCAGGGCTGGAAACCAAGACAAGGAAACACACAGCAAGGGAGCCAGTTCAGCCGGCCAACCTGACAGAGAGTCATATGTATGCAGGAACCTGCGCAGACAGAGGGAAGGCTAATCTGCCACATTAACACATCTCTACACTTAATGACTGACAACACTGCCCGAAAAGATGCCAGCTTGGTTTTAATGCACAGTACTGTTAAAAGGTGTGCTTTCAAGTGCTGGAGGAAAGAAAGCATTATCACAGTAAGAGGTCTATTATCTGACACAGTTTGTGTTCCTCACCTCTCTGAACATCAGCTTATATAATTAACCACATTAAATGGGTCAGCTGCATTGCTGACAGAGGTCCTTCAATGCACAGACAGTTTAATTTCAAAGAAGAGAATTCCTAATGCGATTTTGAGTTTTGGGTGCCCTAGTTGCTACAAGGCGGCACAGTGCTGTAGTGGTTAGCACCATGGAATACACGGTATCCGGAGGCACGCTCCGCACGCTATCCGAGAGGCCAAAGCAGGGGCAGAAAGCGTGACCCATCATTATCAGGCTGCACAGGTACCAGGTGAAGGAGAATAACATACGTGAGGCCCGAGCCAGGAGAGGCAAGCTAAAGTACAGAGGCTCCCCCATCTCCATTTATGAGGATTATGCGCCAGAGGTGGTGGAACAAAGCCAGAAATACCGGGAGGTGATGTCGGAGCTTTACAACCTGGGCTTCAAGCCTGCATTGCTGTTCCTGGCCAGGCTTTTAATCGTGATGAAGGATGGAGGTAAGAAGAGACTCTCTTCGGTCGCCGAGGCTAAAAGCTTCATAACATCCACCTGCGTGGAGGAGACCTGAAGGGCGTAAATGATTATTGATCACACCGCGGAAGAGCAGTTGTTACGTCAACTTGTGAACCAAGATCACTGGCCAGAGGTTTTGATACATAACCAGTATTCTTTCAAGATCCTGTGTTTGCTAATATTTTTGAGTTTAGTCATCGTCCTTTGTTTTTGTTTACATTATTATGAGAATGTGGATTATTCTTGGTCTGCTCCTGTGCTTGGCACAAGAAGCTTGCTTACATGTAGATTGCCGTTTTCTTTATATTGTCTTGACAATTTTGCTTCAAACTCTCACAACTCTCACATTACCACTGTTGGGTTCCATCAAATGTTCTTGCCTTTGGTCAACCATCAGTTAGGGTGTTTATGGATGCAGGCCCTTTACAGTTACCGGTGTACAATCAGCAGTGTACTGTACATTAATACAACCTAACCATTTCAACTAATTTTGGACATCAGTGCTTTATATATTCAGGCAATTTCTTAATTTCACTTGTGTAGGAATAAGCTTATGATTCTGCCTACTCTTAGACTTCTTTGTGCCCGGTTCTAGCTCACATTTACTTCAATCATTATTATTGCTATTGCTATTTTATCTACTCTTTTCTCCATACGTGTTTACTTTTTTACCAGATCTACCTTATAATGTTTGGGGTGCTATTGTTATATATGCAGGAGGTGCTGGCAACTCTAAGCATTTTATAATACCATGGATCTGCAAATCATACAACCACCTGTTTGCTCTTGTTCAATTTAAAGTTATTTGTTCATGTAACCTGGGACTCAATACTTTTTTTACATTCTCTGCTTATAGGAGTTTTCTATTGTGACTTAGGGGGTCAACTATTGTTACTATATGGGAGGAGACCCTGGAAGCTTAGTTTAGCTGCTAGCTGTGAGTTAGATAGCTCAGATGATGTTCGTTGTTTTGGGTGTAGCCCTCAGGATGGTCACAAAAGTGTTTTTTATTGTTTTGTTTTATTTACCCTTCCTCACCACTCTCTCTCTCTCTCTCCCTCCCTCCATTACAGCACAGAATGCATTGGGTCAGGCGGTGTCAATCTGACTTTCTATTACTGTCCCTCGATGGCTAAGGCTGTGAAGACAGGTAATGGGGTGCGTCTGATTTCCTGGAATGCTCAGGTCATGAACAACGCAATTAAAACTGGTAAGGTTTTGACACAGCTACAGCACCTGAAAGGGGATGTGATATTTCTGCAAGAAACACACCTTAAAACTTCTGACACCGCACGCATTAAGAAGGCGTGGATGAGCCACTTATTTCATTCAAAATTTGCAGGAAAAGTTAGGGGGGCTGCCATCATTATTCATAAAAGGGTCATGTGATCTTAGTTTTGGTTTACACACCAACCTGGGACGATGACCAGTTTTTCATAAGGCTCTTTGCAAAAATTCCAAATGCTGATAGTCACTGCATTATCATGGGTGGGGACTTCAATCTCGTGCAAGATGTGACTCT
This sequence comes from Acanthochromis polyacanthus, assembly GCF_021347895.1. Taxonomy (NCBI): domain Eukaryota; kingdom Metazoa; phylum Chordata; class Actinopteri; family Pomacentridae; genus Acanthochromis; species Acanthochromis polyacanthus. The sequence continues at coordinate 22,562,458 of NC_067128.1, read as the reverse complement.
CGATAGATCATCCCCTACACAAATTTCACAATCTAAATCAACAAACATCGTAAAAATGTAAGCATCGCAGTTGGGAATCTCTGATCCCTGGAGGTTCATAAATCCCGGTGGTAGAGCTTTTTTGTTCTTTTCCCATGCACGTCACACTTTTTCCCGAATTGATTTTTTCTTGCTTAATAACAATTTCTTAGATTGTGTGTATGCGTGTGATTATCACCCAATAACCACCTCTGATCATGCTCCTACCACAGTTGACATCAACTTTCCACAGAATACAATCCCACGTCCACTCTGAAGGTTTAGTTCGCACCTGCTGTCAAATAATGAGTTTAAAGATTTTGTTGCGATGCAAATTCATTCTTATATAGAGTTTAACGACACCCCTGGTGTCAGCAGTAACATTCTTTGGGAAGCGCTTAAAGCCACCATTCAGGGACAGGTGATATCTTATAGATCCCAAATGAGAAGGATTGAAAAGGCTAGGCTGGTGGAAATCGCAGAGGAACTGCTGAAACTTGATGGAACTTATTCCATCTCTCAGTCGCCCATCCTCTATAAAAAACAAATACTATTACAGTCAGAACATGACCTGTTAAAGACACGTGTAGTAGAGAGGCAGTTAAGACAGTCGAGACAAAGCTTTTTTGAACAGAGGGATAAGGCAGGAAGACTCTTGGCTCAGCAGGCCCGTGCAGCTAGTGCTTCCAGATTGATTCCTCAAATTAAGCTGCTTGATGGGAGCCACACTTCTGATCCAGTAGTTATCAATAAGTCTTTCTCTGACTTTTATACCTCGTTGTATACTTCTGAATGTGACCCAATCACTGCGTTGAACCCTAACCCTTTAGAACAGTTAACGTATCCCCAAATTGATGTACTGGGCAGACCCATCTCGATGCTGGAGGTGCATGAAGCAATCAACTCTATGCAGAACAGGAAATCTCCCGGTCCCGACGGTTTTATAATCGAGTTCTTTAAGGTATATTCAATGTTACTAGCCCCCATTCTTGTGAGAATGTTTAATGACTCCTTTACTGAAGGCAGACTACCAGCGACCTTGTATGAGGCATCTATTTCACTTCTTTTGAAGAAAGAAAGGGATCCTACCTCTTGTGGTAACTATAGACCAGTGTCGCTTCTAAATGTAGATTGTAAGATTCTGGCTAAGGTACTGGCCCTCCGTCTCCAAAGTGTGATGCCATTAATAATTTCATTAGACCAGACAGGTTTCACATTAGGGAGACACTCATTCTTTAATACCAGAAGGCTGTTAAATATCATATTTTCACCTGCATCTAACACTCCAGATATAATAGTGGCACTTGATGCAGAGAAAGCATTCGACCGGGTGGAGTGGGGCTATCTATTCTTTACTTTAGAAAAGTTTGGCTTTGATTCTAAATTTCTTTCTTGGGTTAAACGTCTGTATGCAATCCCATCTGCTGCTGTGAACACTAATGGCATTCATTCAGCATACTTTCCTCTCAAACGTGGGACCCGACAGGGCTGTCCACTTTCACTTTTGTTGTTCAATATAGCCATTGAGCCATTAGCCATCTGGCTTAGGAGCCAGAATGAGTTTGAAGGCATTACCCGCTACGGTCGTGTCCATAAGCTTTCTTTATATGCTGATGACCTTCTCTTATTTATTTCAAACCCCACATCGTCCCTTCCCTCAATTTTGTCAACTCTTGATCAGTTTGGGTACCTGTCGGGGTATAAATTGAACATTCAGAAAAATGAGCTATTTTTTGTAAACGATTTGGCAAAGTCACTTCCAAAATCCTTATTTCCTTTTAAAATATCTGAGGAAGGATGCAAGTATTTGGGAGTGTTTATTACCAGTTCCTTTAAGGAACTTTTTCAGAAGAATTTCCAGCCACTTCTAGATAAATGCAGGTCAGACCTGTCCAGATGGGCTGCCCTCCCACTGTCCCTTGCAGGCCAAATTACCGTATTGGCCCAACTATAAGACGATATTTTATTCTAGAAATCGTATTCTCAAAAATGGGGTCGAATTATAATCGAGGCCTAGATTGTCGTTACACATCCGCGCCGCTAGATGGAGCTGGTGTTCTGTCAAAAAAAAGCACCCCTACCGAAGAATAAACCCCTGCCATAGAATGTACCCCCTGGTAATTTACCCTAATCCTAACAGACACATTACTTTTAAGTAGCATCACAGTGAACGCATGCGAGCAGGATCTGCTGTAAAATGGAGGAACAACACGACTGTCTTGAACAAAGGGGCTCGAAAGCTGGTCAAGTAAGCAAACAACAGAGGCGAAGTTATGATGCCAACTTTAAATTGATGGTAATCGATGCGGCAGAGTCAGCAAACAACTGCCAAGCGGCCAAGAAATATGGTGTGACAGAGTGCCACGTTCGACAATGGCGAGCACAAAAAGAACGCCTAAGAATGCCAACACTATGAAAAAAGCTTTCCATGGTCCCAAGAGTGGACGCTTTAAAGAGATTGATGGGAAGGTGTGTGAATACATTACTAAAAATGGAATGATGGAATGCCCATCACCAGAGCCCTGATTCAACTAAAGGCATGGGAAATAGCTAACGAACTAAACATCCCTCCCACCGAGTTCAAAGTGAGTCTCGGCTGGTGTAAGAGAATGATGCGGCGAAATGGATTAGCGTTGCGACGTAGGACGGGACTTACCCAGCGCTTGCCCTCTGACTTCAGAGAAAAACTACTGTCATATCAGTGGTATGTGCTGGGGTTAAGGAAGAAATATGACTATCCCTTGGATCAGATGGGCAACGCTGATCAAACACCTGTTTATTTTGACATGCCATCACCTGTCACTGTGGAAAAGAAAGGAGAGAAATCCGTCCTTGTCAAGTCGACTGGTAATGAGAAAAACAGGATTACAGTGATGTTGACGTGCCTTGCTGATGGTACAAAACTGCCCCCATATGTGATTTTAAGAAGAAAGACAATGCCCAAAGAGCCCATGCCACCTGGTATTATTGTTCATGCTCAGGAAAAGGGCTGGATGGAGACAGAGCTCGTGGTGGACTGGGGGGGGGCTCAGAAAAACAAGAAGCATGCTGGTGCTGGACGCTTTTTGTGGACACTTGACTGAGCCTGTCAAAAAGCAACTACGCTCTATGAACAGTGACCTAGTGATCTTCCTAGGGGGGATGACAAGCCAGCTACAGGTGCTTGACGTTGTCAACAAGCCATTTAAGGATAGCCTGTGCAAGAGTTACAGAGTTGCTCCTGTCTGCAGATCACGCACTGACGCCGACTGGAAAGATCCAGAAGCCTGCTGTACGTTTGCTCTGTGAATGGATCCTACAGGCATGGGATGCTGTTTCCTCAGAGAGCATCATCAAAGGCTTCAAGAAGTGCTGCGTTTCCAACGCAATGTATGGCAGCGAGGATGATGTTCTGTGGGAGGAGGCGGGGCCCGCGAATGATTAGGGGAGTGATGAGAGCGACAGTGAGTCCAGCGAGGCAGAAGACCTCTGTGAGTAATGGACTGTAGTCTATTCTGATAAACATATGATGAGCCAAAGGACACTTTGCACTGCTGTTTTTCACAGTCTGACTTGTTAATGTTCTTGAATAGCACTTGACATTGATGGTTAATGCAATTTTTTTGCACTGTTATTACATCAATGATGGATTGCACTGCTGTTTTGTTGCTATCTAGAATGTTTTTTTGGCTGAATTGTTAATGTTCTCGAAATTGAATAGAACTTTAAAATGATGGTTATATAGTTATTTACATCATTAATGCAGTTATTAAACCTTTGAGGCTACTTATTTGTTGCTTATTCACTGAGTCATAGCCTCAGATTTTGAGAAGAAGAATACAGTTCTTATTAAATACTGTAGTACTGCCGTATTTCTTGATCTTAAATACCGGTAACATGGAATGTTATCTCTGTGTGAGTTTTCTACAATAATTGTACAATAAAAAGTTGTTTTATGAGTAACCTTATTGTCTTCAACATATTTTTATTTTCCCAAAACAATATTTCAAAAATAGGGGTCGTTTTATAATCAGAGTCGTCTTATAGTTGGGCCAATATGATAATCTTATTAAGATGGTCATTCTCCCCAAATTTCTGTATTTTCTGTATATCTGTCTTTTTCAACACATCCCATATTGTCTTAATAAATCCTTTTTTTCTAATCTTGACCAACAACTTATCACTTTTATTTGGCATAACAAACCAGCCCGTGTTAAGAAACATATCCTTCAACTTTGTAAATCGGAAAGAGGACTAGCATTGCCAAATCTTCGCCACTACTTTTGGGCCTGCAACATTAATAAACTTTTATACTGGCTACACAGCAAAGGTGCAGAAACCTCTCCATCCTGGGTTCATACTGAGATATCCTCCTCTTCCTGCTCTCCGCAGTCTATGATCTGCTCACAGCTCCCCATAAGTGCCCACAAAGTCTCACCTAATCCAATCGTTACTAACACAATTAAAATTTGGGTTCAGTTCAGGAAACAGCACGGTTTACACAGGGCCTCAATTCTCGCCCCAATATTGAACAATTACGCATTTCTCCCTTCCTGTTCTGACCCTACATTTCATACATGGTCAGACAAGGGCCTCAGAACACTTAATGATCTATATGATCAAGGTGCTTTCACTTCCTTTGCATTTCTGTCAGACAAATACAGCCTCCCGAACAGTCATTTTTTTTTCGGTACCTTCAAATGAGACACTTTATCTAAAAGCAATTCCCACACTTCCCTAACCTCCCCCCTGAAGCTGAAATAAACCAATTCCTGTCTCTGGCCTTGCAACAAAAACGACTGGTATCTTTTATTTATAATAGGATTGCTCTTCTGACCCCAGCTTCCACGGTATCATCTAAGGAAGGATAGGAAAAGGATTTGGGGATAGTGATAACTGATGTTGTTACGGCCCTGGGCCGCTGGGCTCCTCCTCCATTCTCTTTTTCATTGTGTACAGCTGTGAGCAGCCTGTGAGCAGCCTAGCGTCAACCGTCCTCTTTCCTTGGTTCTGTGGTTACGCCCACCTGCGGTCCGAGGAGCCTCCGGGTTGGTCTAGGACAAGAGGACTCCTCCTACCCTGCTGGCCGAAGGGAAACTGTCAAAAGGCTCTGTCATTCAGTTCAGCGTTGGCAGCTCACGTGTGAAGCCGAGCTGTCCGGTGTTGCATTGTGTTGTGTGTAATTGTGTAACTTGTGGAACTAAGTTTCAATCACTGATTTGACTGTTAGTTTAGATAGGGGTGCCACGGCGTAATATTCGTGGGTTAGGGTAATTGTGTAAATATATGTAAATGAATTTGCTTAACAACTGCTAAACCAGTTCGCTCTTGGTTATGTTTGATTCTTCTTATTTTCTTGTGGCATTTGTTTGTTTTTTTACCCCGTTTTACATTTTAAGTCCCTCTTCCTTTGTTATGCTCATGTACACCTCTGCTTGTAAAAATAAATCCCAGCTTGCCACTCCAATTCCCTGTTAGTTCTATTATTCATTCCTTTCATTATTACCACCCGGCTACCCTAGACAGCCGGGTTGTAACAAGTGGGGGCTCGTCCCTTTTGGAATTGGTCGGGCTGTGGTTTTTATTTTTTGGAGGTGTTTTTTTTTTTTTTGGTAAATCGAGTATGGCAGCTGTGTTTGCTTTGGATCCGTTTTTGGCCAGTCCCTCTCTCGAGCTACTTGAGACCTGCCGTAAGTGTGATTTACAGCGGATTGCTGAGCATTTCGGCTTTGATGTTTCAAAGCAAATAGTCAAATGTGAGCTGAAGGCTATAGTTGCGGGGAAGTTGGTGGAAATGGATGTCATTAGAATATCTGCGGCTCCTGTCTCTAGTATGTTGGAGCCGGTTTCTCTGGATGTCGGAAGCGCAAAGGGTGAGGAGATGCCTCACGCTTCCTCAGGTGCTGGTGTGGATGTGGGTGTGGTGAGAGGGTGAAAACTCCGCTTACCCTTCCCCGTTTTGATCCACTTTCGCCTGTGAGTGCTGGGTCGCAGAATGAGGCACGGCTGAAAATTCGCCTTACCCGTCTCCGCTTGGAGGCCCAGGAGAAAGAACAAGCTAGACGGTTTGAGCTTGAAGTACAGAAAATGCAGATTGAAGCCGACACGGCTGTGAAGCTGCGCAAACTGGAGCTGGATGCTCAGGCTGCTTGGGCGCTGTCTGTCCCTGATGCAGCTGTTGGGTCCGTTTCCACCGCTTCGCCGGCCACCTCGTTTGACGTTTGTAAGTATATTCCAATTGTTCCGAATTTTAGGGAGTCGGAGGTTGACTCGTATTTTGCAGCCTTTGAGCGCATTGCTGGCTCGCTTCGGTGGCTGCGGGAGGTTTGGCCGCTGCTGGTCCAGAGTAAAATACATGGCAAAGCCCAAGAGGTTGTATTTGCGCTCTCCCTCGAGGCTAGTTTGGATTATGATTTGGTGAAAGCTGCCATACTGCGAGCCTATGAACTGGTGCCTGATGCTTATCGCCAGAGGTTTAGGAACCAGAAGCGGGTGTCTGATCAGAGTTACGTTGAATTTGCTAGGCAAAAGGCAATTGTTTTTGATAGGTGGTGTGCGGCTTCCAAAGCTGATACTTTTTGTTTCATTGCATGAACTTGTATTGTTGGAAGACTTTAAGAGGTGTCTGTCAGATCGCGTTGTTATGTATTTGAATGAGCAAAAAGTCGTGTCACTCACTGCAGCTGCCACCTTGGCTGATGAGTATGTACTGACACACAGAGCATCTTTTGTGGCCGATGAGAATGCCGATGGTTATCGTCCACGGCAACGTCCCCCTCCTGTTAAGCCTGGTAGTCCGAGGAGGGGGAGTCGCAGTTGTTATTATTGTCACGATTCTGGACATGTCATCGCAGATTGTGGTGTTCTGAGACGCGTGACTCAGGGAGATCCCCCACTGCCGAAGGGCGTTGGGCTGATCCGGGCAGAGCCCTGCTTCCAGCCTGCAACTGTACACAAGGATGAGAATCTTTACTCTTGTTTTGAGCCGTTCGTCTTTGAGGGTCGGGTGTCTTTGACTGGTGAAGTGGCTGATCAGCGGTTGGTGCGTATTTTGTGAGACACGGGCACTTCGTACTCTGTGATTTTGTTCAGTGCATTGCCGTTTTCAGAGCAGTCATCTTGTGGTTACAATATTTTGTTGCATGGAATAGAGATGGGTAATGTTCCGAGGCCTGTACATAGAGTTCATATTGACTCCGAACTTATCCGTGGGGTGTTTCCTGTTGCGGTGTGTCCAGCGCTGCCGATTAGAGGTATTATAATGTTAATGGGTAATGATGTGGCTGGCGGCAAGGTGCTGCACAGTTTAGAAATATGGGATAATCCCACTGTCACTGATCTGCCGGCGTCCGTGCCGTCCCCGTTATATCCCGCGTGTATGCTGACGCGTGCCTGGCTGCGCGATCAATCTGGTGTTTCTTTGTCAGATACTGTGTTGATGTCGCCCCTTTCAGGTGAAATGCCTACGGAGCCACCGGCTGGGGGAACTTCTCCGGCTCCATCCGAGCAGGCTGAGACAGAGCCCCCCCCCCGACGACGCGTCCCTCCCGGTGACGTGCGATCGGTTGTGCGCGGCGCAGAGGGCTGATCCAACATTGCGCAAGTGCTTCTCCAGTGTGGTGAGTGGTGGTGTACCTAACAGTGCCGGTGCAACTTATTTTTTTGATCGTGATATCCTAATGCGGAGGTGGTCACCCAATGGTGCTGCTATTTCTGACTGGACTGTTGTACAGCAGATTGTGGTTCCTGCTTGCTACCGCACAGCTATTCTGTCCTTGGCTCATGTTAGTCAGTGATGCTAAGCTTCTGCTTAAGCACTTCTTTTGGCCCGGGATGAAACGTGATGTGGCTCAATATTGTCGTAGTTGTCATGTGTGCCAGATCGCGGGGAAAGCCAATCAGGTTATACCTACAGCCCCGCTGCAACCGATTCCTGCTTTTGGACAGCCGTTTGACCGAGTTATATTGGATTGTGTTGGTCCTCTGCCCAGGACAAAAAGTGGCAACCAATATTTGTTGACCATAATGTGTACTGCACCGCGTTTCCCTAAGGCATTTCCACTGCGGAAAATTACTGCAAATGCAGTTGTCAAAGCTCTGACTCGTTTTTTTTTCAACATTTGGGCTCCCAACGGTAATCCAAACGGACCAGGGCACGAACTTCCAATCCCGTTTGTTTAAGCAGGTGGTTAATTCTTTGGGCGTGCAGCATGTCGTCTCCAGTGCGTATCATCCTGAATCGCAAGGTGCACTGGAGCGGTGGCATCAGACTTTAAAATCGATGCTACGCAAATATTGTCTGGAGACTGAAAGAGGATGGGATGAGGGGATCCCGTTTCTGTTGTTTGCTGCCCGTGAAGCTGTGCAGGAATCACTTGGTTTTAGCCCTGCTGAGCTGGTGTTTGGCCATACACCTCGAGGACCGCTGAGGGCGTTAAAAGAGAAATTCCTGTTGCCAGTGGAATCTGGTGATAGATCAGTTGCGGGATATGTGTATCAATGTCATGAGCGTTTGCGCCACGCGAATCTCCTGGCCCAGGAGTCTCTGAAAGCCTCCCAGGTTGCTATGAAGCGTTGGTTTGATCGGTTAGCTGTTAAAACAGAATTTCAGGCTGGTGATAAGGTTCTGGTCCTGCTCCCTGTTCCTGGTTCCGCCCTTTCTGCCAAGTACTCTGGGGCCTCATTTATAAAGCTTGCGTACGCACAAAACAGGGCTAGAAAGTGGCGTACGCCACTTTCTACGCAAAGGTTGTGATTTATAAAAACAAACTTGGCGTGAGAATGTGCGCACCGGTGTACCAACCTTGATTCTTGATGCTTGCTTACGCACAAAACAGGGCGTAAATCACAAACTTTGCGTAGAAAGTGGCGTACGCTGTGTTCGTTGTGATTTCTAAAACAAACTTGGCGTGAGAATGTGCGCACCGGTGCGCCAACTTTGATGCTTGCTTAAGCACATTTTGGAGACAGAGGGAACGGCAGTGCAGGAGGGTGAAGTGGCGAATTGAAACCAGACTGATCTCAAACCTTTATTGTTATCACATATTAGACTTGTAGAGCCGGATAATCATAAACCCTCATTGTTGTAGATGTTCATATAGTGCGTCATTCGGCCGACGACTGTATTTGCAGAACTATGTTCATATATTAACGGGGGCGGATTGAACGTTATTTCATTCGGTCGTTTGACCGAAGGGCCGGTCCACATCTGGGGCCTATGCGGTGATCTTCATTAAATAATTTTGTTTACTGATCACCCGGCGCCCGCATCAGGGAAAGCAGAAGCCCCATTTGCAGGGGTGGTCTCCGACGCAGTGGCCCGGCTTCGATTCCTGCCCGCGGCACTTTTATGCATGTCTTCCCCCTACTCTTCTCCCCATTTCCTGTCACTCTTCACTGCAACTATCACAGTAAAAAGGCAAAAAAAAAGTAAAGAATTTTGTTTATTTATCCATATGCGGCCGAATGGGATGAGCGTCCAACCATTAATCAGCCCTGCACAGGCACGCAGGCACACATGCTTCACACCACAACCCCCGAGTGAAAATGAATTTGTCTATGTGAACCGAAAAAAATGTACATTCAATCAGTTTACAAATTATTTGTACATCGGACATGATCATAACAAATTTAGTGGCAGGGTGGCCTGGGTCAACACATGATTCATTCATCCTGACGCACAGCAGTGAAAAGACTGCCGGCCGGCGCTGCGTGAAATGCCGTGGATCCCGCAGCTTATTTATATACAGATACATTCATGAGTTACTTTGCATTGACCATTCATGGTAAAATGTGGGTGTGTTGTGGGCGGAATGTGAGGTGGATCCACCTGTGCAATCTTCCAGCTGGTGTGTGATTTATCAAGAAATTGCATGCAGCTGTGCTTATGCAAAGTTTTATAAATCAGGGGCGAAGGGCATACGCCCTTTTCGTATTATAGGCGTACGCAAACTTTAGTATGAATCCTACGCAATGTTTTATAAATGAGGCCCCTGGTCCTTATGAAGTCCTTGAGAGGCATGGGGAGAGTAATTATGTTCTGGGCACACCAGATAGGAGACGCAAATCATGTATTTGTCATATTAAAGCTGCTGTCCGGAGTTTGAATCGCAGCGTCTCCCAAAATGCTGTTGGTCCCACCCTCCCTCTGATTTCGCCCCTTTATTTGTGCACGCGCGCAGTACCTGAGGGTGGTGCCCGGAGTGCTGCAGCATCTTGCCTGTTTTGCTGTTTTCCACTCTTCTACATTTAGTACATTTAGTAAATAATAAAGGAATTATGTTAGAATGCTGCATTGAGTCTAACTGTTTAAAGGGTCAGATTCTATCTGCCTATTAGAATTTCACCTAACAGGATTCAGCAGAATAATTAAGCTGGCGTCGAGAAACACTCACCTAGGTTCTGACTGCCTTACATCCAAACGTCCTACCCCTCTTAATTGATAAATACTATCTTACTAAGCAGCCCTCATTCCAGCAGAATTGATTTATCACTCACGTTTGTTAGCGGCAGCTTTCCTCTTATAACTGCATGCACTTGGTGCTATTCCTAGGTTGGCTTTAGAGGTTTGGAAAAAACTAACCTCAGGGGTAATGTTTATATATTCTCATTGGACTAAATAACCTTTAGAACCATTAGTTTTAATGCACACAATCAGCTTTACTTTTTACCACTATGCAGAATGGGTGGTTTATAATAATCTCATTAGGCTTCTCTTTAAATGCAATATAGCGTCTTATTAAGCAAAATTAGTAGGGGCACAGCATCAATTCATGATTAAACAATTAATTATTTCTGATTACTAAAAACTAAACTAAATTAAACTAAACTGAGCGTACCTAACAATCTTCTCTAATTAGCAAATTTAGGAGAGAGAGCGGACAGCTTGGCCACTGTTGTATCACCCAGTCTTGACTTGCGTCTGGGAGAAGTCCTCAGTTGACCAGTAGACTCGGTACGATGTCTTCTTTGTAGGCAAAGGGATTTCTTCCTCAGCAGGGGGAGCGGAGAGGTCCTGTAGGCCAATCGTGGTCTGGCAGTTATCTCTAGTGGCAGTTGGGACGCAAGTGCGGACGTCTCAGCTGTCTTCTCCGTCGGATGGTGGTGGTGAAAAGTCCCCGTCTCTCCAGGCGGCGATGGGTCGCTGGCTCTCTCAGCCCCGGGGAGGGGAGCAGCCCTGTGCTGCTGCCTCCTGTGCCTCTCTGGATGTTGTCGGTTCTTCCTTCTCAGGGTCTCATCTGGATAACTGCAAACCTCTTAGGACTCTCCGTTTGGCAGAGTGTGGTCGTCGCGTGTCAAACAATGTTAGAATAACTTTGTCTCCAACGATGTCCTCAGCAAACTCTGGAGCCTAATTCCCACGTCGTCTTCACATCTTCCGGGCAAAGAGTCCAGTGAAGCTTCCTCAGGACTTTGGCAGTGCTCTCCATTTCAGCTCTTCTTGCAGCTTCGGCGAGCAACATCAAATACACAGGTTCCATCTTCCACCGTTAACACACACACTGTTGCCATACCGATGTTTGGTAACAGGCCTCAGCCCATCCTGTCAGGCCTGTGGAAATCCCCAACTTCCCCATTTTGTGAAGCAGTTGCTGTGTCATGCGGACTTCTGATTTTCTCTTTCCTGTGCACACAGCTCAAAACAGCACAGATTATTGCAGCTTAAGAACACAATCAGTTATACTGAATCACTTCTTTGAATCATTTCTCTTAGTTTTAAACTTATAATGATCATTCTAATTATCATCTTCAATAAATCAACACTCTAGTGTATATATATTTCAGCAAGCATAATCATATGGTTAACATAATGTTTCTTCATTTGATCTCTATTTGTCTGTTTCAAAAAACTTTGTTACCTTAAGGCCTGAGTGCTTTCTAAGACCTCAACATCTGCATCCCACTTGACACTGGCTTACATTAGCAATAGTCTTACTGTTGTTCCTGACGATGCAGAAGATGCTACTTAAAGGTTGAAGAGACAGAGAGCCCCCCCTTTTTTGTTTGTTTGTTTGTTTGTTTGTTTGTCTAGTTTTTGTTGCTTAATTACTTATACAGTTATATGTTGTTATGTAATAACTTGGTTGCATATTGTGACTATACCTGATATGGGTTGTGGGGAGGGATAAAGGGATTAGAGAGTTTTTTTTTTCTTTCACTATAATGCGTACATTCAGATGTAAAGTGAAACTGAAATACTTTTCTTTATGCTGTCTGCAGAAACTCAATAAAGAAATTTGGAGGGAAAACAACAGAACAGCAGCATCAGCGGTGATGGTTTGGACTGGTGGAGACAGTCTTGAATTAATTGTGTCTTGATATGACAGAAAAAAGAAAACTAAAACCGAAACTAAAAAACACATTTATTGTTTAATTTTAAAACAGCAACATAAAAATAAAATGAAGGGTATGGCAATGTTTGTCTTTCTGTTAATGTCACAAATATCAGTTTTAAAATTGCATGATTCAACTTTAACTAAATTCTGTATGTTAAAAATGATACTATTCAGCCAGAGAACACTGTGTGCAAAGGCAAGATAAGATAAGATAGTCCTTTATTACTCCCCACATCTGGGGAAATTTCGAGTCTTACAGCAGCAAAAATCTTTCAGAGCAGCACTAACCATATGTACAATAAAGACAAATAATTAAAATAACAATAATATATACAATATATACAATAATGAAGAATAAAAAATTAATAAATACGGTATTAATACACTATAAGTGACATTAGCATAAAGTGGCTTGTGGAAAAAAATGTAACTGTAAAAGTGCAGAAGATGCCAGCAGTTCAAGGAATTGTTGTGCAGATTTTGCTGTGGTTTAAGATGATATAATATAGTCCAGTTTATGTTAACATCAGCCAGTGATGCTGATGTTGTACAGTCTTACAACAGATGGAATGAATGACCTGCAATAGCGCTCCTTTGTTTGTCTCAGTCTGCTGCTGAAGGAGCTGCTTAAAGACCCCACAGTGTCATGCAGTGGGTGAGAGGGATTGTCCATGATGGATGTGAGCTTTGCCAACATCCTCCCCTCACCCACCTCCTCTATGGAGTCCAAGGAGCAGTCCAGGACAGAACTTGCCCTCCTGACCAGTCTGTTCAGTCTCTTTCTGTCCCTTTCAGTGCTCCCTGCTCTCCAGCAGACCACTGCATAGAAAATAGCAGACTCTACCACAGAGTCATAAAATGTCCGGAGTTCTGCACAGTCCAAAGGACCTCAGTCTCCTCAGCAGGTGGAGACGACTTTGGCCCTTCTTGTACAGGACCTCTGTATTATGTGACGAATCCAGTTTATTGCTGAGGTGAACACCCAGGTATTGGCATGTGTCCAGCATCTCAATGTCCAAACCCTGGATGTTCACCGGTGCAGTCTGAGGTGTCATCCGCCTCCAGTAGTCGATAATCATCTCCTTCATCTTACTGGTGTTGAGCTGCAGATGGTTTCACTCACACCAGTCAACAAAGACAGAGATGACCGTCCTGTACTCCTGCCCATCCCCCTCAGATACACACCCGACAATGGCTGTATCATCTCATAACTTATGGAGGTGACAGCTCCCAGAGTTGTAGTGGAAGTCCGATGTGTACAGGGTGAAGAGAAAGGGGGAGAGCACTGTCCCATGTGGGTCCCCCTTGCTGCTGACTACCACATCAGACACACAGTCCTGAAGCCTCCTGTACTGCTGGTGAGGTAGTCGATGGTCCAAGCAGCCAGGTGAAAGTTTACACCCACTCCTTCAAGCTTCACCCTGAGTAGAGAAGGCTGGATTGTGTTGAAACCACTGGAGAAGTCAAAGAACATGACCCTCACAGTGCTGCTGGTGTTCTCCAGGTGAGTCAGCGATCTGTGCAGCAGGTAGACGACCGCATCCTCCACTCCAGTGTTCGGTTGGTAGGCGAACTGCAGTGGATCCAGATGTGGGCTCACCTGGGGACGGAGGTTCCTGAGGACGATCCTCTCCATGTTCTTCATCAGATGAGAAGTGAGGACCACAGGCCTGAAGTGGTTAGACTCCCTGTCGTTCCTGGTCTTTAAGACAGGAACCAGGCAACAAGTCTTCCATAACACAGGAACCCTCTCCAGACTCAGGCTCAGGTTAAAGATGTGTAGCAGCACCTGACAGAGCTGAGGCCTATTTCACGAAGCAGGTTTAGGGAAAACTCTGAGTTTGTTAACCCTGAAATGAGGGAAAATCAGAGTTTTCCGTTTCACGAAGCGAGGTAACTCTAACCAGGGAATGCGGGGTAACTCGAGCCTGTTTCACAAAGAGGGGTAACTTAAACTCTCGGTCAGTTACCGCAGTAACAGACTCTATGACTCTAACCTGCTCGCCAGCAGGTTTATCTGAGAAAACCTGGAGTTTCTCTCTGTCTCCGCCCTCTTTCAGCCACACACGCTGTTTCATTTCCTCATTCATTCAGTCAGTAAGCGAGCGAGTTTTGGCGTAGAACAACTTTTATTAAAGATCCAGTGGATAAAGGAGCAGCATTACTGCACAGATAATTAAATATTCGTCGGTAGATTGTTATCAGACCGAGCATAAATGTTCTCGCATTTCCGGACAATTATCGATTTGAGCGGTACCGTTTCGTAATCGTTTCAAGTCCATAATCTACATAAACAACCTAATCCGTCCTTACATTTACATTACCAGCCGTAGTCATGCTCTCACTTCCAGCAGATATTGTGTGTTGCGCTGTGGTTCTTTGCAAATGGAAGTTTTTATATGATGTCGGAGATGTAGAGCACTACAGTAAGACAACTGTTTGCAGGACAGTCAGAAAAGTGTTCCTGGCCCTGAAACGACTTTTACTCGTCATTGTGGTTTTCCTGGACACAAACCTGTCAGAGCATCAAGGAGGATCCATGGGATTGCAGGTGAATGATGTAGAGATCTGTTACATTCATTTTAAATCATATTCTGTTAATGACATTGTGCTGCAGCCTCAGACTGGGATTAGTCATTTTAATTTCTTTTAGGATTTCCCACTGTGATTGGCTGCATAGATGCACACACATCCCCATCACAGCTCCCTCACATCATGAATAGGAAGTCCATTCACAGCATAAATGTGCAGGTAGGCTACAGGTAGACTGACTACTGTCTAAAATGTTGAAGACTAAATGTTGAAGACTGCATCATAGTTCAACATCTGTAATTCTCTGCACTGTCCAGATCATATGTGATGCTGCATACATCATTTCTAATGTGGAGGACAGGTGACCTGGGTCTGTTCATGACTCCAGGATTTATGGAGAGTCTAACCTGAGCAACAGACTGCATGGTCAGCAGCCTAAAGATTTTCACAATAGAATTCTCTTGTCTCCCTCCTTTAATATACTCTGATGTATCCACGATACATTACAGGAGAGTTTGATGGCCTTCTGCTGGGTGACAGGGGTTACCATAACAACCCAGGCTGATGACCTCATACCCTGACCCTGAACCAGGCCCCTAACAGAACTTCAACCGGGCTCACTGCAGGACCAGAGCCCGGGTGGAGATGACCATAGGCCTGTTGAAAGCCCGTTTCCAGAGCCTACGTCTCCTCAGAGTGACCCCTGAGAGGGCCTGTGATATTACTGTGGCATGTGTTGTTCTTCATAATATTACCACTATTAGAGGAGAGCAACACCCTGCCCTACAAACTGAAGACCCAGATGATGACCCCATCCACCTGCAGCTATCCAGGACAGCAGAGCAGTCAGAGACACCGTATGCAATAATCACTTTAGAGTTTAAGTCACCATCATCACCACCACAGCAAATAAAGACATGATACACATTTCATTTGGTCTTCTTTATTTCCTACAAATAAAAGATAGTTCAGTTAATGTTCCAATAGTTCACATAATTCACCTGTGACCATCACCACCTCTAACTTGTGCTCCAGTATTTCAATTTCTAGATCTGCCCTCCTAATCTGTTTTTTTGATTTTTCTCAGCAAATGCAGTTTGTAAATCCATTTTACTGATAACTGGGAATACATAGAGGACATTAAATTATACAGTTGCACATGAATGCCACAGAATGAACCTCTGGTGTTTCCTGAACATCCATCTCACTGCAGTGGAAGCTGAGGGACCATCCTGCTGCTGTCCAGCCATGCTCTGTTAAAAAAGATGAGAATGTGCAATACTTCAGTGTAAGCTAAATGTCACACTCTATATTCCACCCAAAATGTGAATGAGAAGAGAACTATCAGCAACATACCTCTGTATGCCTTTCTGGATCCCCCTCTGTAAAGGCAGCAGACACAGTTTCATCCTCTTCATCCTAGATCAGTGACATGTTGCAGTACACTTAAACTACCATTTGGATAAATCTTTGGAGTGTTGACTACTTACAATTACAAGGTCTGTTGTGGTGTGAAGGGGCCAAAAGACAAGAAAAGACACAAAAGAGAACTAAATAATCATATGTGTGTGTGTGTGTATATATATATATATATATATATATATATATATATATATATATATATATATATGTATACATATACATACATACACATACATACACACACACACACACACACACACACACACACACACACACACACACATATATATATATATATATATATATATATATATATATATATATATGCTTCCATGACCTTTTATACCACCTGATTTACAGGCATCTGCTTTCTTTCTGTTGGCTGAGCAGAAGTCTATGTTAGTTTAAATAGGCTTAATTATTTAACAGGACATGATATGGATGCAGACATTTAGGCTATGTGTGGATAAAACAACTGCACAGTCAAACAGCCACTTAATATTTAGGCTACTTTACAATGTAAAACATGATCAACATGAAGTACCTCCATGAGATAATGCCGAGGTCTGACCTGTTTGAACAGTGTTTTTATATTTCATCTTAAGCTGCTGCCATGAGCGCTTCTCCCCCGCGAGATTTCCCCTAAATGAAATAACTCAATATTCTATGATTCATACAGTTATTCCCTGTAATATTATTACGATTACGAAGGACTACAATGAAACTTACGCATTGACCCGGGCAGCAGTGTTCTCCACGCCGTCTCCCTCTCTTTTGCAGCTGCAGCGGTGTTGCACTTCTTTCTAAAAACGTGTTCAAACTCGCCATATGAGCGCGTTAAAAACTTCCAGTTCAAAAACGCAGCCTTTCGCTTCCCCGTTTCCATGGTGACTCATCGAATCGGGGTTCCATTGATGCTGTCTTTTCAGAGTTGCGGTGCACGCGCGTAACTCCGGGTCAAACTACTCCGAGTTGATTAACCCAACTCAAATCAGCCATTGTGAAACCGAAAACTCAGAGTTTTCTATCTCAGAGTAGATCAACTCAGAGTTGTGGAAGAAACTCAGAGTTTGTAAAACCTGCTTCGTGAAATAGGCCCCTGGTCTACACAGTCCCTAAGGAGTCTGGAGCTGATTCGCTCAGGACCTGCGGCCTTTCTGGTCTTGATCTTTTTAAGCTCACTTCTCACCTGATCAGCTGTTATGGAGAGGCCGGGGGTGGTGGAGGAGGGTGACAGGAGGAGGGTTGATGGTGGTGGTGGAGGGTGAGACAAGGAGGGGTGATGGGGCTGTATGTGGAGTCCTGATGTGGTGGAGTATCTGTACATGGTGTGCTGTCTTGAATCTAAATGCATAACAAATGAATCTGCCAGGGAGTGACAAACACTGGCTCAACAACAAAACTCCTCATAAGCAACTCTTTATGTTTGTCCAAAGCATTAGGATCATATTTAATATGGACACTACGCAGCCAACATCTTGCAAGAACAGACAAACTGTCCCATATTATCTTGACTGAAGCAGAATTATGCTGTCATGCTTCCTGTTTTTGGTGATGAAATGGGTCAGGCCAAAATCACATATTAGGTTGAAGAGAAAAAGGATCACTCAGGCCAGTCTGAGGTCAGAGAACAATTGCATGGCTTCCACTGAAGCTATTCAAACTTTTATATTTATAGTGAAAAAAATGAAGCTGGGTGTGTCAGGAGATTATATATCACAGAACTTCTGGGAAAATTTTGAAATGCGTGAGTTGGACGACTGATGGACAATTAAATGATTAAGTTAATAGATTCAAGGCTCCAAGAAAACCATTAGTCAAGCTAGCTACTGTCACATATCACAAATAGAGCTGCGAAATTAGAAGAGTTGTTTTGCTCACTATCCCCATTCCCACTGCACATGAGATCTGCTACATATAATCACAGGCGAATTAAAACCTATTGCAGACAATAAGACTGTTCTCATTGGGTGCATGTAACCAGGGGTGGTGCTATGGGGTGGTCCATGGTTACCACCTCAGTCTTAAATGTGATCTCCTCTCTGGTCCAATCTGAATCTTGAAGAGTGATGATCAGCTGTAGACTAAAAACATATGTGACAGGTTATCAAATTTAATTCAATTTTTTTTTATATAGCGCCAGCTACAATTCACATAGTCTCAAAATGCTTTACAGAATCCATATGCCTAAACCCCAAGGTCGAAGAGAGCAAGAGTCAGTGCCTTCATTTTGATGCAGGAAGTAGTATCTTAAACAGTTTTTTCTTCGAACATCCTTTTATTTTGCCAGATAAAGTTGCCACTAGGTTGCAGTGCCATGGCTTTGAAGCATTTGAATAGAATGGTATCGTGAGCACCAGAATTGTAGAGAGCAATATAGCATTATTCATCTAGAGGTTTAAAATTCAGATACAAAGGCTGTTTTTTTGCAGCAACGAATTCATTTGAATTTGATACAGCTCTAAGTTGATCTGGCTTCCTTTCCATAACAATATCAACTCAGACTCATTGGTATTACAGTATTTACAGTCATCCACAACACCAAAGCAATCATCACTGGAATAATTTAATAATAATTTCAAATGTTTTTATGTTGGAGACGGTTAAGGAATAAAATCAATTTTGAGTGGGAAATAGTCTTTTGTTTGTCACATCTATGATCTTTGCTGTCACTGACCTCATGTGCTCATAGTACCCTATTTCCTTAGCTGGAGAGGTTTCACCTCATCTGACTGGGTTTGCCCTCAGTGCATTTTGTCATGCTAATTCTTCTGAACATGAGGAACTGATGACTATCAAATGCCAACATCCATTTCAGTATACCCTCAAAATTCCATGTTTTGAGGTTGTTGCTTACAGTTGGTTTATATTAGGCTCTCAAATTTGAGAAACAATGCAAACATTTAAACAGTTTGCTTGAAAGAGACTGAGACAAGCTCATTTGGCACCGTCTGTGTTATAATAGCATTACTCATATGACCTGACATTACATTCATCATTCATGTGGCAGAGGATTTCTTCAAAAGCCACTCACTGGGTGAATTAAGACCACGTTAGAGCTGCAAGAGCTTTCTATCATCTAAAATTGGAAGTGTATTCTACTTAAATAAATGACTAAAAGTATTTTCAGTACTACAGCACAAGTGCTTAAAGTTCTTTCTCAATGCAACGTACACTGCTTTTCAAAGGTTTGGGGTTTCATGTGCTAACATAATTGCACAATTATTTTCTAAATGGTAAATGGTCTGTATTTATATAGCGCTTTACTATACCTGCAAGGTACCCAAAACACTTTACATGATACGTCACATTCACCCATTCACGGCGGAAGCTGCCATGCAAGGCGCTAACCACGACCCATCAGGAGCAATTCGGGGTTAGGTGTCTTGCTCAGGGACACCTCGAGCACGACGGGGCGAGGATCGAACCGGCAACCCTTCGGTTGCAAGACGGCCACTCTACCCACTGAGCCATGCCGCCCCTCTAATCATCAATTAGCCTTTCAACATGACTACCTAACACAATGTACCATTAGGACACAGGAGTGATGGTTGCTGGAAATGGGCCTTTGTACCACATTAACAATCTCTAAACTATATTTCTGGTTAATTTAATGTTGTCTTTATTGAAGAAAATTGGCTTTTCTTTCAAAAATAAGGACATTTCTAAGTGACCCTAAACTTTTGAATAGTAGTGCAGGTAGGTAGCAAAGGTTGTGGAAATAGTGGTTTTCTTGTTTGTTTGGGTTTTTTCTTTACCCCTGGTGAAAGCTGGGCAGTAATTCTGCTGTAGTGACTTCAATACTGTTATTGCATTGCATTCACTCTGTTTCCCCTTGTGTCCTTTCTCCGGGTGTCCCTGGTCCCGGAGCTGGATGCTTCTGATCTGTGGTTGCTATCCCACCAACTGGCTTAGTTTCCACTATGTCCACCGTGGGATGCTGTTGATCTCCCTCCAGCCCACTGCTTCCAGCTGCCCATTTCCACCGATCTACTCTACATCACCCTTACTATACTGGATATGCTCATCTACACACTGTTTGAATTTTTCTACCAGCTATACATGTAGTATATTTAGTACCAGAGCCATACAACAAAACAGCAAACTTATGAATCAGTTTTAGTGTTAGCTTGCTCTTTGTATGTATCATCTTTATTATCATGCATGTATCCAATTGTGTGTTATATGTTCCCTGTTCCCCAGCCCCTTCTTCTCCTGTCTCTCTACTGCTTCTGTCTCTCTCAACCTGCCGGTCAGTGGCAGATCGGTCCCCCCATATAAAAGAGCCGGGTTCTGTTCAAGGTTTCTTCCCATTAAAAGGGAGTTTTTTCCTTAGAGCTTGCTCTGGAGGGTCAGATATATGAGCTCTGTAAAGCATCTTGAGACAATTTGAACTGTAATTGGCACCAAAGAAATCAAATTGAATTGAATTGAAAGGAGTTGACACCACCACTGTAAGACCAGAACAAAGAAAAGCCTTGACCAAGATGAGCCAAACTGTGCCCTTTCCAGGCACAATAAGCCCACAAGACAGTGGACAAATTCCTCACTGCAGGGAACAGTCCAAGTCCAGCATGATAACCATCTAAAGCACACTGCCATAATCACACAGAAAGAAGTGAAAACTCAAGACTGGCCAAGTTTGCCACCTGATATGAATCCAACAGAACACCTTTGGGGTTTTATAAAGAAAAGGTGGAGCAACACAACTTCTACAGCAAACAGCATATAAAAACAATACAACAGTCTCTGAAAAATGCCAGAATTTCCATCCTGAAATGTGTGGACCCTGGTATCCCCCATGATGAGGAAGACTGAGTTTGCCATCAGGAAAAAAGTAGACCTATTACGTATAAACAAAAATTTTAAAAACTTAGATCTCAGTAATGACAGGTGTACTGACTTTTGTTGCATTGAGTTCCTTCAGTCAGGCCTGCATTTTAACTCTTGGTTATTCATTTGACAAAAGAGTAAATAACCTGCTTCTACTTTTCTACTTCTCCCTTCTACTTAGAAGCAATCCTGTTACTTTGAGTTGATGCCATATTTAATCATTTTATATTTAAGCAATGTTGCACTCACTCATGTTGTATACTGGAACCTAATTCAGGCTGCTGAGTTACCCCTAAGTGCTGATAAAGATTTAAATCATTTAGGAAAAAAATGTAGCTGTAAAGAATGATTATGAACAGATTAAAATGTTTAATTTCTCTTTTGGACTCTGTCAAGCTGTTACACTTCATCCAAGACTGTGGTCCTGCCCACAGAATTTCTGAAATACACCGGACATGGTCATCCAATCTGTTTGGGTCTTCACAGATAAACCTACCATTGTCTCCAAGAAATCACCACTTATTATGCCGCATATAACTACATGGGTCACAGTTTCAAACCCAAATGGCTAAAAATGTTTGTCTCATTATGATCCCTGCTGCTGTGGCTGCCAGTGACACGGATAAACTGTGTTCATGTAGGACCACACAAACACAAACAGTAAGGAATTCATTTAAATCTGCAGCAGGGTGCCAGATTCATAATGAAAACATATGGTTACTGATGTCATAGTGAAAACAATTACAGGATCATGTCATGAACAGCAAGGTCAAAAACAGTGCATTCACATGTATATAAGTGTTTTAGGTCCTTTTCATATTTTTCCTAACTGCAGTGATGAAAACATGATGTTTTTTTATGACTTCCATGCATTTTCAATACAAGCTGAATTATGAGATCAGTGTCAACCACTGAAAAGCAGTTCTTTCACTACTGTTATTGATTTGTTTTCCCTTTACATTTAATGATCAGTTATGAACAATTAACTGAAATAATTTCTAAAATTACATTTTAAATTTTATTAAGATGGTGGTTTTGAACTGTGATCAGTCTTAATGTAGCTTACATTATTTCTGGATACTTGCAAGACTTCAAGTTTGCAACGTATGTCAGTCTCAATATTTTTAATTCTTGCTAGTCTGTACTACTTGTCATTATGGTGGACCTTAGCAACACTCACATGACCCGTGGATGTTCTGGTTGAAGTTTAATTCCTAATAATAATAAAAAAAAATTTTTCATTGTGTTTTTTGTAACTTAGATATGACAGTCAGCGACAAGGATGCAGAGGATAAGGATGACCACATTCACATGCCTCCACGTTGATGTGGAAACTCAGTGGGAGGATCTGTTTGTCTCTGAACACAGCTATGCTGCAAGATCATCACTCCATCTGAAGCCCCTGACACCTGACATCTTTGCAATATAATTGTAATAAATCTTAAAATTTCTGACCTGTTTGTAAATTGTTTATTAACAAATGCTATCAATGTGTTTATGTTACAAATACTTATTTTTTTTAAACACTTACTGCTGCAATGACTGAGTGTGGTCTTAAGTGTAGACATCGACACAGAATTTGGTTTAAAAAAGTAATGGAATTTATTGCTGAAATGAAAGATTGAGATAAAGGAAAAAGTGCGTTTTTGTCGGAGGAAAAGAGAGTTTATGCAGGATGCTGGCTGGATTGAAGCAGAGGTGGGTTTGGCAAGCAGGTGAGGCTGGTAAGCAGGCAGGCAGACAGGTATGCAGTTGTCCTATCAATCGCTTTGGGCCAAGGTTCCTCTGAGTCACCACATTCCAGAGCCGTTGTTCATCCGTGCAGGATATGCCATTTACCCCACTGGACACAGCATTTTCAACCTGTCATCAGAAATGATTATTTGATTAGTCTATATTTGTGATATAAAAGAAGACAATTTGAACTTTAACAGCTGTCTTCGATGAAAACTATTGCATTCATTAATATTATATGGGGTGCCGTCTGTAAAGCAGCTCATGCTAAAAAAAAAAAACAGCAACATTTTGTTACATTTAGCTTCAAACCATGTACAAACAAGTGGTGTGATTTTTTTTCTGGTGACCTTTTACAACATTTATTGCAATATTTCTCATCTTAGAAATATCTTAAATAGTTTAATGTAAGTATTAAATGTCAGACATAAATGATAAATATAAATGTTAAATATGACATTAACATTTGTATTTAGCATTTATATTTATATTAGAATGGCTAAAATGATCGGACAACAGACCAGACAAATCACCATGATGGAAACTGTTGCATCCAGATCCGTTAGTGCACTGAAAGAATTGAGGTTAATTAGATTAATTATTCCACCAAAGAACACGGCGGAGTTATGTGACGGTCAGTGTGTGTGAATCCTTCCTCTTTTACCAACATCACTCAAAAACGGACTCAGGAATTTGAATGAAATTTTCAGGGTCGGTCAGAAATGACACAAGGACCAAGTGATTCGACTTCGGCAGTGATATGGCTTAAAGCTTGGATACGGCTGACCTTGTCAAGCTAAATAATTCCCCTTACAATTTCTGAAACTCTTCTTGACAGCGCAACAAGAAGTGTTTCATAGGCTAATTATATTTGTCTAATCTAAATACTTCGCTGGTCGAATAGACTATATAATTATTCTGTACAAAACCCTTAACCCCATTTGAGCAAACATTAACCCTACGTTAATACTGGTGGAGAAACGTTACTATAATCTTACGGTTATAATTGGTGGAGAAAACCCTTACAAACATATATTAAGAAATCCTACAGCTGTTATATCTGCCAAAGGTGGCTCCTTTGATGAGTCAAAAGTTTAGAATACATTTTGGTTTCTAAATAGATTTTTTGAAGAACTTCATTTGTTTATTTGTTCTATGCTTTCATTTCAGAGAACAATGAAACATTAACATGCATAATTTTCAATACAAAACTGGAAAAATTGTAGAGTTCTAACACTTTTGACCGATAGTGTAATTTAAGTATGTCTTAAATACGGGCCTTTACAGTACAGGATATTACAATACGGTCTACTTGGGTGGCAGTGACTTTAGAGTCAGGCTGCAACTGATGATTGTCTTCACTGTTTAATAATCTCTCGACGGATTTTTGATGAAAAATGCATAATTTAATCTGTAATATTTCCAAAAAACTAATGGCAAGCAGATTGCTAGTTTTGGTAAACCAGAAATATATTCATATTTAAAATTATAATGATGACATTGCACAGTGGGTCAGTGGTTAGTACCATCGCCTTGCAGCTAGGAGATCCCCAGTTCGTGTTCTGGCCTGGGCCTGAGATGTTTAAAAAGTTTTTATTTTTCTTCCAGCATTGTCACTTCATTCCATTGTACAGACATTCTTGTTTTATATGCAGTCACAGGTTAAAACTCTAAGTTACAAGGTTGGAGCACTTCCTTGTTGCAAGGATACATTAAGTCAGCATAGTTTGTTTCATGTAAAAATAACATAAAATGAAAAAGATTCTGTTCCTATACAGCAATTTTAATAATGTATGCAGCAGGCAGGCTGTTCTCCACTGTGAGAGGCATAACATTGATCGGGCTGAACATTAACTGGAGTAAGAGCCAGAATTTTGTGCACCTCTTTATTTATTTGCATCAGGAATCCTTCTCAGACAATATTCTGGACAATAAATAAAATCATGTGATTCCGAAAGATTTTTGCCTTTAGTTTACTTCTTTCCTAACACGCAGGATGTGTATCTCTTTATATATGGGTATATAAGACTAATTCTCAGGTGGTTCTGAACCCTGCTGGGCTAAACAAGAACTCCACTAGCGAGTAAACACCATAACCGACACATTTATGGTGTGCACAGTAACTGAGAGGAATGGTGAATAACAGGGCTTGCTGTCTGTATGGTTCAGTGTGGCTGAGGGCGATGTAGAGCAGAAGCAAAGCTGACTGTCATTCTGTCCACCAAACCACAGCTGGCCAGATTACAAGAGTCTGGATTAGAGACCAGAGGCTGGAGCAAGAATGAGGATCCCATTGACACAGTATCAGTTCACATAGATATATTTTTCTCCTCTCCTGGAGCAACTTCATTTGCACCCCATATCTATGACCTTTTTACTGCACATGAGCAAGCCACAGGTTTATTTTTCAGCCCATCCAGTAGTTTTAGCAGCAGGTTTCAATGACAGACACAATTGCATGATTTTGAGCAGGTGCTGCCTTCATCCAGCTCCTCCAAGAAACTGACAGAAAATGAATTTATTTTCACCTGCTGGCTGGAGTCTAACTGCCCTTTCAACACCAATTCAATTTGCACTTGACCAGGAATGCAATCTTAGGTCCACTTATGCTGAAAAACTGCATTTCTGCTGCTCATTGACACAGCTCTGTCACTACAAGAAAATGATGCATTGCAAATATATTTAGACTCCAATATGCAGTCCCTCCAGGAATTCGCTCGGTGCATAACTTTACATCCGTTCTACTTCCGCATTCTCGTGTGTGAGCGATTTTACTTCCGGACTGTCGAGATGGCAATGTTTTTCACACGCCTCCAAGACCTGCCCAAGCTTACCATATCAGATGTCCACAGACTCATCCGAAAGGAGTGCTCTACCCCCCAGAGTAAACGGGAAAATGTGTACATGATATACCTGTCCAGTTTTATTGACAATTATGAAGGTAAGTTTGAGCAAGACAGCGCTGTGCTAACGCTAAGCTAGCGGTAGCAATGAAGCTAACATTTAGGTTAGTTGTCCTGTACAGGTTTAAGGTTTGAAGAATTATTTTTTAACGTGTTGAAAAGAGGTACAGTGTGTCTTGTCTAACATTATACAGTGGGTACGGAAAGTATTCAGACCCCTTGAAATTTTTCACTCTCTGTGTCATTGCAGCCATTTGCAAAGATCAAAAAAGTTCATTATATTTCTCATTAATGTACACTCAGCACCCCATCTTGACAGAAAAAAACAAATGTAGAAATTTTTGCAAATTTATTAAAAAGAAAAACTGAAATATCACATGTTCATAAGTATTCAGACCCTTTGCAGCGACATTCATATTTAACTCACATGCTGTCCACTTCTTCTGATAAGATGGGAGTGGATGCTTCCTGTGTTTCATGGATTACAGATTACCTGACAGGAAGGCCACAGTTTGTCAGGCTGGGGAACTGTGTTTCTGAGACATTAATGAGTAGTACTGGGGCTCCACAAGGAACAGTCCTAGCTCCATTCCTGTTCACTCTGTATACATCTGACTTCAAATACAGCACTGAATCCTGCCACATTCAGAAATACTCTGATGACACTGCTATTGTGGCATGTATCAGAAATGGACATGAAGCTGAATACAGAGATCTGATAAGTGCCTTCAGTGACTGGAGTCACAAAAACTCCCTGCTACTCAACGCCTCAAAGACAAAGGAAATGATCATAGATTTCCGCAGATCCAAACCCCCTCTTCAGCCAGTGAACACTTGTGGCGTGGACATCGAGATGGTGACATCATATAAATATTTAGGTGTCCACCTTGATAATAAGTTGGACTGGTCTACAAACATAGACTTCATCTACAAAAAGGGCCAGAGCCGACTTTATTGCCTCAGAAGACTTTGATCACTAGACATCTGCAGTAAGATGCTGCAGATGTTTTATCAGTCTGTGGTAGCAAGTGTCCTGTTTTATGCTGCAGTCTGCTGGGGGGGCAGCATAAAACAGAAGGATGCAAGGCATCTGAACAAACTGATTAAAAAAGCTGGCTCTGTGGTTGGAATCGGATTGAACACATTGGAGGATGAGGTGGAGAGATGGGCACTGAGCAAGATGGAGGCCATTCTGACCAACATAGATCATCCACTTCACATCTGCCTCAATGAACAACTTAACATCAGTGGACGGCTCCTATCCCTGCGCTGCAAGACCGAAAGATTTAGGAAATCTTTCTTGCCATCAGCAGTCAGGCTATTCAATTCAAAATTAAACAGATAAGAACCCTGACAACTGAATTTCCCTTCAGGGATGAATAAAGTGATTCTGATTCTGATTCTGATTCTTCTGCAGAAAATAAAGTGGAGAAAGTTCAGCTGGGCTACTTCTGTGATCCTGACAACACACACATACACATCGGTTACATTAACATATTTCACAAAATGTTTTCCACAGAACAACCCTTTTCCCATCATTAACAATCAGTGCTCACTATAAACAGCATTAAAACAGTTGTACAAAATACCTTTAAATCATGGTAATCTCATTAACAATGTAAATACTAAACGTTCATAGTGTACGGGAGCTTTCAGAACATTTTACTACTGTTTTTTCGACATATCAGACCATTTTCGCAGCACTCGCAATGACATCAGCAGGAGAAAACTCCGCCGAGACCAACTAACTTTCTTTGTCTTTATATGTAACTGTTTCGACTACGTTTCAACACTGAACGCTTTACAGACAATCATGCTAATAAAGTGTGGCCTTATGAGGTAGACAGCTACAGATTTTCCACAGTTACCAACCTGTATCAGGTGAGTAAAGCAGGAACAATGAAGTCTCACTGCACTGCGTTTCTCTCCAGATTGCTACTGAAAAGAGCACGGGGTGTGTTCCCTCACACCGGTCCCAGGTGCAACCAGAACAAACAAAGGTTCCGCCTCACTGCTGCCTACACAGAGCTGCCATTCTTTCAGCTTTAGTAGTACAACGGCAATTAATTTAGACCCAATTATTATCAACATACATGTACAGACTAAACAAAATAATGAACTTAGTAATTATCCTAAACTTTTATCACATAACTGTGGTCACACTATTTTATGAGCGCCACACCCAGGATGCAGCGATGGTGTCCCTGCAAAATAGTGACAGGCCAATTGTTTTACTGGAACATTTAAAGACAGGAATGCCAGCACTGTCACTACAATAGGTAAATCACAAAAAGAAACAAGCCGGTCTGTCATATTGCTTCCACATCTTCACCAAAAATAGGCATTTTCGGCATGTCGGTCGCTGTTCTGAGGCTCTTTGATGTAGTGAGGGGGATTTTGAAAACAGCAACTATCAAGTAACCGAAGGGGAGGAGACAGGCATGTGAACTGCATGGGCTAATGGCAGGCTTAGTAAAGTTTACATCCGGTGAGTCAGACGAAGATAATCTGAGTTTAATAACACTGCATAGTCCTTAAATCTGTTGTTTGTTGTGTTTCTATGAAGATTTAAATTTTGGACCAATCATTATGGTCAACTGGAGTCAACTGTTAATTGGGTGCTGCCAAGCCGTGGCCTCCCCACACAGTCCATTCACTGAGCGGCTAACTGTGACTTCATAACCACATAAATGCCGGCAGCAATAAGAAAACATCAACATGGGTTTCACATAAACGCCTAATTGTTTGTAGGGTATTCCCAAAAAGTTAACTCTTGGCCACGATGCAGTTTATAAATTCAAACGTGCTTGGATGTGACTCACCCCATCCACTGATGTATGTTTATGGCACGTGACTTTTCTCTCCCACATTTTGAACCTTGAGGTTTTTCAGTGTTTAACCTCCGCTAAGCATAATTTCACATGAAAGACACCTATCTTGTCAGCCATATTCGTGATGCTGAGGCAGTAATCTCGTCCTTGCTTTTCTGTATTGTATTAGTTATTGCCACTGGTATAAAATCTTTCTCAAGTTGAGTAAATATGGGGGTTCATTGTGGGAAGTCTTATATTTTGAAGACTTGCCATTTGATCTTTTATTTACACAGCTTTTGTGCAAAATAGCGCAAAATTGCACTGTGCAAAAGGGTTAAAGTTTTACTTCACTCAGTGCAAAATGAAATAACCCTACATTGGAATACATAAATCATAAATTTGAAAGCCATGGTTATATTTGAGCAATGTATGTACCCATTATGGTAACACACTGTGGTGTGTTACATGTATCTCAATGTGTCGAGACCGTTGAAGGCATGAAATTTGCTTTGATGACTAAACAACTAAATAAAACAATATTTTTCACTTTCTGATGACTTCATTATACAGTATGTGGCTGACGCCAGAACCTTGAGTGTGTCTTTGTGTTTGTTTGAGGTTGTCCATATTTTGTCATGACTTCCTGGCCATCTTGATGGATTTTGCGATGGCACAAAACAACAAGAGCCAGCTTTTTGTACTGCTATCTATCCTTAGTCTCCCTTTGCATCTCTGAATCCATTACTTTTTCTTTGCCAGAGACATTCCCATCCAGGCACAGTCAAGGTTTCCAAAATAGAAGCGTAAATGTAGCAGTGCACCACCCTAAACCAGCAGCCAGCCAGTCGTCTCAGTGTCTTTTCCCATATTTTATAGATTTTGCCCCCTGGCTTGATGTGGCCCTTAACAAGAGGGTGGTGGCATAGTGTACCAAAACTTCTACCGACACTGCATGGGTTTAACGATCAAAGGCCAAGGCTTCTTATTTGCTTGATGTATAGAGAGGAGGGAAATGTGGTTTTCAAATGGAGAAGTTACCAATCATCTCAGCTATAACCCTACGGCATTTTCACAGTGATACATAGCACGTTTGGGACCGAGTCCTCTCTGCCTTGTGAATCTCTCTCTCAGATGATGTGTGACTATGAATCACCCTTATTAACCTCTCTTCCAAGTCCCCTAAGGATGGGAGTTAACTGACAGCGACATCTGAAAAATTGATAATGGCATAAGGCTGCTCTCCTGGACTGTTTCAGGAAATCCTGATATTATAATGTATGTCAGAGCTCTGGGCCTGGAATGCAAGGACTTCTTAGATTAAGGGTGCAGATATATAAAACTATGAAAAGTCTGTTAAGTGGGACTGAAAGGTTTTTTTCCAAGCCACTATTTGCCTCCTGAGAAATTGCTTTATAATAGCAGTATTTCTCATATTACTGACCGCAACCGTGGCTTGAATATTTCAGGCATCTTCCACTGTTCATATAAAATAAGACGATGTGGTTCAAAGGTAACACTTTATATTAAGGTGCTTGTAATAAACCTTAATAAGTAATAATTAAAAGTAATTAAAAGTTAATAAGCGCTTAATAAGGACTTAATAAGCACTTACTAAGAGCTTATTAATGTTAATAAGGCTATGTAAGTGTAAAAAAAACCCACTTCCTTAACATATTTATTAATGTTAATAAGATACTGAAGCCAGCTGTAATAAGCACTAATTATATGTTAATGATGTTTTAATAAGGCCTTATTAAATGCTTATTAACACTAAAAGACTATAGAAGTGCTGATAAAAAATATTCATTAATGTATTTATTAACACTATATTAGTGGTGATTATATTTTAATACGCCTTTAATAAACCTCTAGAAAAGGATTTATTCAAGGATTGAGTTACTTATCAACATTAATGAGAAGTTTATTGGCATTAATAATACTTGGGTAATGATAGTAATGCCTTATAAAGACTAATAAACTCTTGTATTATGCACTTATTGATAGTTAACAATACTGCTCTGCAGCTACTGGATCTAAAGTGGGAACAGTGCTTTATTAGGGTTAATAAACTCTTATTAGGATTAACAAAACCATCACAATGAATAGATGACATTACAAAACATGTTTACTTCACACAAGATTTAATTCAACTTAGAAAAGCATCAGAGAGAATAGTAAAGAATATTTTCTGAAATCCTGCGACTTCGAAAAGATTTGGGTTTTCAGATATTTTGTAGGTAAATATAAAAAAAACTTGAGTGGACAGCGAACTGTAGAACCAAGCTATTACACTTCGTTATAACTTATCCCCTTTCCTCTGTTTACTTGTACCACCTGTAAAATCCCAAATGTTGCTGAAGTCATGGAATTTCAGAATGGGATTTCCCTTAGAGTAATGCAGGTGGTTAGCAAAACAGACCAGATAAACCGAAGAGTCAAGGTGATTTTACATATACAAAAATACAGAACAAAATATAACTCAAATTCAAGTTTTGTAATGATAAACACTGTCTGCACTGCAACATTGAGTTTGCTGAATTTGCTATAAAATATGTGAACTCACATCAAACACTTGTCCACAATTTCAAAACCCAGGTTTCTGGTAAAAAGAAAACAGACAAGGACCTCAAGATAAATGACAAAATAATGATAATAATAAAAACAATATTGCAAACTCTAACTCAAAAGAACATCCAGTCACTCAAAACTGCATTGCCCAAGAGGCAACAGTTCCCTGGACCTCTTCAGTGCCTGGACCTTGTCCTTAATTTCTGTACTGTTACGAATGGCATCCCCACATTCACCTGCAAAATCGCCAAGTTTGTACTTTGTAGTCTGCTGCTCCTTTAGTTCAGCATACCTCTCTGGGGCGGCGATGGCAAGCTCAGCAATAGGTGCATTTAATGTAATTGTGTTGCGGTCTACTCCGACCTTTCTGCATGCAGCCATGATTGACTTCTTCCTTTTGTAGTTCCTCAGGACGTTAGCATAGCGCTCTATGACCTCCCCTGGACCACGTGCTAAGATAATAAAAAAGGCGTAAAGTTAGCATTAGCCAGTGAAATCAAAGGTACTATGTACAGTTCCATTACATTAAAACTTGCTCCCTTTCTAACACTATCCGTATTCAGCAACCCTTACCCATTTTAGCACAGCAATGTGTCCCAGATAGGATACAATTGCAAAAACATTGGGCCACAGAAAACGTACTGTACTGAATACAGTACAATAATCAGTACAATAGTACAAAGACTTCCTAAAACTAATTCAGATATACAGAGTTAATTGTGACAATATTTTGTATTTTGACATTTTTAACAAATAAATATGTATAAGCATCTGCTAAGAAAAATAAAGCTTTAGTTTAATTTAGAACATATATTAATTTATGTCAAAAAGTGAGAAACACATTAAGGAAGAATGACTTTGAACTGCTTTACTTGACAATGTCTTGGCGGAAAACTGTGCTTTTAACCACAAGAATATGGTCGAGATGGATTAATTTTTGACAGATTGAAACCAAACAAACAAGCACTACTTGGAGACACAAGTCTTTGTTTTAATGTCTGTTTGCTTGTATGTTGTATGTTTGTGTGTGTGGGTCTTGATAATATAAGTATATATATGTATAAGATGATGCTTGCAATCAAACCAAACAAATGTTCAAACCTTGTGCATGTCACATGCAATACAATTACTTTGTACTGAGTAATAATTCATTCATGTATTCGCATGAGCTTAATTTAGGACACTAAAAATATAGCCATTGGCATTAATTTCTTGGGTACATACAAGTAACCATTACCTCTTGCAAAACACTTTTGTGTGTTTCTCTTGCTTTCTTTCTCCCTTATTCGTTTCTTCCCTTTCTTCTTTGTCTTTTTTGACCTTCTCCTTTTCTTCTTCTTCTTGACATTGTCTGACGATATGGTAGAACTTGAGGAATTTGAGGAGTAGTTGTCAGTGGAAGAGCAACTCTCTGCAGCTGATGTAGATGAGTCAAAAGAAGAAGCTGGCATGACAGACGGGTCAGGAGAAGGCCCATCATTCATGATCCTGGAGGCTTGTGATGCTGTACAAATACAACACAATTAAGCACTGCTATCACACAGTTTACATGTTAAATGTAAGCTACATATGTCCACATAGACTGTGTGGGGTACTGTTAGGGACGTGTCTTTGTGTTTCTGCTCCCAAACCAAGCAAATATAGTTTCAGGTGGAAAAGTTAATTCGGTAAATTAAGAAATTTGTGTAGGCTACAACCATAATACGAATGTTGGTTTACAGGGCAAATACATTTAGATTGGTAATGATTTCTAAAATAATTCCTAATTAAAAATAAAGTGTCCAATATTCGACGAATCTGATTAATCTGCTTGATAAAATAGTAGTCATGTGCAGTAAAACAGAAAATTGAGGAGACATTGTGACACATTACAATCAGAGACGTAACAATCGTATTCAAGGGGAGCTTTGGATAAATCACTTATTGATCAAAAAAAGCATGACACAACAGATGGAAGTCAAAACAGAAGAACAAAAGCTGATGAAACGAGTGCTCCCTTCCCCACGTTGCATCCAATCACAAACTTAAAGTGGCCGAGACCCGCCATCACTGCAAATTAAAGAAATGATGCAAATAAAAAACAAAACAAAAAAGGAAACAATGAAAATAAAAGGCCACAACGGAAGTGAGTTACCAGGGACTGTTTTTGACCATGCACCGGTGTTTGAATGAGAGGAGAACGAAACAATTTCGTTGAACTGAGGGGTATACTACAAAGGAAGATTACTTATTATTTTTTGTTTGCAGCAATTTTTTTTAATTTGCATTCTTTTTTTAATTTGCAGTGGTGGCGGGCCTTGGCCACTGTACAAACTACCTTACTGTAGTGATAAATCATAGACCATGCCATTACTTTTGTTATATATTACTTATATTACTTCCCAATAAAACACAAATTAATTCAGATGTTGTCATCATGTTTTAATAATAACAAAAACTTTTTTTGATTACACTAACAGTGATGTACGAGCCCGATCTCACGGGGATTCGTGAAACTGTCACGTAAGTTTTAGTTTCGGTTTCGTGTGCACCAACACGATTTCGTCATGTTTTTCGTGCCGCTCACCACGAAATGCGCACCAATGTATTTTAAACGGCGGACTTTTCGTGCCACTCAGAACGTATTTCAAAAGAATGTGTATATTATATTTTTAATGTAAAACCGTGGCGAATCCAACGCTATATTTTGCATGACATCGTCCCTAAACATAACCCTAACCATAACCCTAACCATAACCTAACCATAACCTAACCATAAGCCGGTGGTACACTTACCAATTTGCATAGGAATTTCAAGAATGTCCGGCGGCCGGCGGCCGCAAACGCGATCACACAAGCAGTATACGCCGATGGACAGCTTAGATCGTCATGAATCCGCCGGTATAAACCACTTTCAGATGTGATTACCACAGCGAAAAACATTTCGTGGTGAGCGGCACGAAAAACATGACGAAATCGTGTTGGTGCGCACGAAACCGAAACTAAAACTTACGTGACAGTTTCACGAATCCCCGTGAGACCGGGTTGGAGCCACACACGTGGACAAAATTGTTGGTACCCCTCAGTTAAAGAAGGAAAAACCCACAATTCTCACTGAAATCACTTGAAACTCACAAAAGTAACAATAAATAAAAATTTATTGAAAATTAAATTATCAAAATCAGCCATCACTTTTGAATTGTTGATTAACATAATTATTTAAAAAAACAAACTAATGAAATAGGGCTGGACAAAAATGATGGTACCCATAACTTAATATTTTGTTGCACAACCTTTTGAGGCAATCACTGCAATTAAACGATTTCTGTATTTGTCAATGAGCGTTCTGCAGCTGTCAACAGGTATTTTGGCCCACTCCTCATGAGCAAACAGCTCCAGTTGTCTCAGGTTTGATGGGTGTCTTCTCCAAATGGCATGTTTCAGCTCCTTCCACATATGTTCAATGGGATTCAGATCTGGGCTCATAGAAGGCCACTTTAGAATAGTCCAACGCTTTTCTCTCAGCCATTCTTGGGTGTTTTTGGCTGTGTGTTTTGGATGGTTGTCCTGTTGGAAGACCCATGACCTGCGACTGAGACCAAGCTTTCTGACACTGGGCAGCACATTTCTCTCCAGAATGCCTTGATAGTCTTCAGATTTCATCGTACCTTGCACACTTTCAAGACACCCTGTGCCAGATGCAGCAAAGCAGCCCCAAAACATTACTGAGCCTCCTCCATGTTTCACCGTAGGGACAGTGTTCTTTTCTTC
Organism: Acanthochromis polyacanthus; assembly: GCF_021347895.1. NCBI lineage: Eukaryota > Metazoa > Chordata > Actinopteri > Pomacentridae > Acanthochromis > Acanthochromis polyacanthus. The sequence goes on along the minus strand of NC_067128.1, from coordinate 22,527,571 downwards.
GTATGCTTGGTTTTTGAGTCTATGAACATAGAGTTGATGTGCCTTACCAAAAAGCTCCAGTTTGGTCTCATCTGTCCAAAGGACATTCTCCCAGAAGCTTTGTGGCTTGTCAACATGCATTTTTGCAAATTCCAGTCTCGCTTTTTTATGAGTTTTTTTCAGCAGTGGTGTCCTCCTTGGTCGTCTCCCATGAAGTCCACTTTGGCTCAAACAACGACGAATGGTGCGATCTGACACTGAGGTACCTTGGCCTTGGAGTTCACCTTTAATTTCTTTGGAGGTTGCTCTGGGCTCTTTGGATACAATTCCAACGATCCGTCTCTTCAATTTGTCATCAATTTTCCTCTTGCGGCCACGTCCAGGGAGGTTGGCTACTGTCCCGTGGGTCTTGAACTTCTGAATAATATGAGCCACTGTTGTCACAGGAACTTCAAGCTGTTTAGAGATGGTCTTATAGCCTTTACCTTTAAGATGTTTGTCTATAATTTTTTTCGGATGTCCTGGGACAATTCTCTCCTTCGCTTTCTGTTGTCCATGTTCAGTGTGGTACACACCTTTTCACCAAACAGCAGGGTGACTACTTGTCTCCCTTTAAATAGGCAGACTGACTGATTATGAGTTTGGAAACACCTGTGATGTCAATTAAATGACACACCTGAGTTAATCATGTCACTCTGGTCAAATAGTTTTCAATCTTTTATAGAGGTACCATCATTTTTGTCCAGGCCTGTTTCATTAGTCTGTTTTTTTAAATAATTATGTTAATCAACAATTCAAAAGTAATGGCTGTTTTTGATTATTTAATTTTCAAATTTTTTTTATTTATTGTTACTTTTGTGAGTTTCAAGTGATTTCAGTGAGAATTGTGGGTTTTTCCTTCTTTAACTGAGGGGTACCAACAATTTTGTCCACGTGTGTATGCCTTAAATAGGTGTTCGGAGTGTAAGCTATAAAAATAATTTAGGCCTTTAGTGCCTCAGATGACAAAAAAAGCCCTGAGCCAAAAAAGTTTGAGTGACAGGCAGAGAGAGAGAGGAAAAAGAGAGATAATTATGCACATGTTAATTAATGAATAACAGTAATTATAAACTTACACTTTGAGAGTTGCTCTCGTAAGAAGTCTCTCTCCCTGGTCAGTTCGATGATCTTGTCTTCCTGAGATGCTATTTTTTGTTTGGCCAGCTCCAGCTCTTGTTTTTGCTTCTGGAAACTGAGTTTGGCAGTGGGAGCCATTTGGACGACTCCTGGGATTGGAAAAGAAATAAAATTCTATAAATGTAAGGTGTATTGCATACTATCCATCATCCATTATAACCTATAATTTCAAATGAATGATGGATAACATAAACTTACTAATACTGTATCTTATATTTTCTAGGCTTAGTAACATGCTTCTTTTTTCATTAGCCTAAATGAATCATCTAATGAATTATTTGACCACTTTACGCTTAACTTTATGTCTTATATTAGAGATTCACAGGTGATGTATAACTGTGACATGAACTTCAACTTGAAGTTTCTACTGTCATTAGAACACTTAAACGTTAAAAATAATAAATTTAATTTGTAATGCACTTTACATTTCCAAGAAATCTCAAAGTGCTAGAGTACACAGAAGAAAGCAACAACAACAATAAAAAAGCAATAGACCTTTTCGCAGTGACGTCAGAGTCTGGGACATGTGACCATACCTTCCTTAGCAACACACGCCGCCATTTTAAGAGGGGGCAACAAAGTCATTAGCAACTGCTATTTGACCGCCGAAACCGCGCAGTTTTGACCCGGAGAAAAATGTCTGCTGATTATTTCGGAAATCTTGAGCCAAAAGCCAAGGTACGGTATCAAGAAAAATTAGAACTCGTTGGTTTGCAGTCATGTCCGTACCAAATTCCTCTGGTTTCACGGGAAAACGACCCTACTACGTGGCCAGATCTTCAATGACACTCCATTTACGAGTACCTTATCAACAGCCCAGGCATCCACACAATGGAGAAGATGAAGACTTATAAAAGCCTGGACTCATACGTTTTCTTTGAGGTATGCTTATATTTATATGTTTTTGTGCATACAGGTCAATGTCAGAATGATAAATGCCTTGTAAGATACGGCTACACCAGCTCCGCTATGCTAAGCAAATGTTAAGCTAACGGGGTGAGCCATTACACCTTTTAATTTCAAGTGGAAGTAGTGTATGTGTATTAGTTAGATGTGCATTATCAAAACTAAGAGTCAGATACCTGTAAATGAGCTCTACCCACCCTAGGCCCAAGGGTATGAGGTGCTAACAATAATGAGGACAATGCTGCTGATTACAGCATAGTAGTTAGCAGAATGAAAGGGAGGAGAGAAGGGAGACTTGTTTGTTCAGTATTGAGTTTAGGAGTGTTTAAAAATAGCAGTGTGAGTAGAAAGACCCCTGACTTTTTGTGGGAAGCACAGCTAGCCCTCAACATTTCAGATAATTATAGACATCATAAGCTTCAGTCAATTCCAGCCATTTTCAGTACAAAAAATCGCTAATATTCTATTTGTAAATAAAAATATGACGAGAAATACAGGGAAAATTGGACGCGCATCACGAGGTGCATTTCCTTGAAAACGACCTATTCGTGGAGTATATACCGACTTCAAGACACGTTTTGGACAAAATATGTTACTGGCTTGTTTCGTCTGGATGTCCAAGGTTGGATTATGGCCGTTTTTAGTGGAATATTTTCATCTGTGTGTAATAATGAACCCGGAAATGTGAGTCGCGCTGTGTACGTTGAAGCCGTGAATAGAGAACGGATGGATGGATATTCGTTGTTTTTCGGACAAATGTGTTTATATTACCCGCTGTGGTAATCACATCTGAAAGTGGTTTATACCGGCGGATTCATGAGAATCTAAGCTTTCCATCGGCATATAGTGTTTGTATAATCGCGTTTGCAGTTTCAGACATTTAGCAAATTGCTTATGCAGATCTCAAAGTGTACCGCGGGCGGGACACTGAAGCACAACTGAAGCGCAACGGATTAAGCTTATTAATTAATAATTTCAGAAAATCAGTTAAGGGGTAATAATTTCATGAAACACAACATACCATTGACGAAATGCTGGCTGCAAACATAGGACCATTTTGACTGTGGGCTCCATGTGGTTCCATTATTGTTAATCCACCTCAATGCTGTGAGCCATAAACTCCTTTTCTGGCCCTTTTCAGTCGGAATCCTGTAAAAGGAAATGTTCTTGTTGCTCCATGACTGAGAACTACAGCCAAAAACAGCGGAGGTTTTGGGCATATCTGCTTTTGGTCGTTCAAATCGGGAGGGAAACGTGGGAAAGTAATGGTCGTCAAGGCAAAGCATACCCCTCTTAAAATGGCGGAATCGCGTTGCTAGGGCCGGTGACCGGCGGTGACGTTCGATGATGACGTTTCGGAAAAAGGTCTATAGAATGTCAGACACATAAGCGTAAAAGCATACAAAAAATAATTAAAAAGAATATAAAATTGCAGTGCAAAAAGGCAAGATAGTAAAAAGCATAAAGAAAGCTAACCAAATAATATTAATAATGTGAAATAGCATAAAGGACATTGAATATTTCAACGTGACTTCCCAAATTAAAAGGTCGCAAAGCTAACTCGTTAGCTAGCTAGGTCACGCTAATTAACATTAACAATGTTATACTTTACATACCGACAGAGTCATCCTCCATGTCAGAAACGGTCCGCTTGTCATTTTTCTTTCTTAAACGTGTCTGGACCCGACTAGCAGGCTGACTGCGGGGTCCAGACACAGACTTTGCGTTGTCCACCTCCTCCATGTCATACACGTTAGTCTCAATCATTAGGATAAACATCGCATGGCTTTTGTGCGACAACTTCCCCCTTCGCCTTCAAAATAAAACCTCTTCATAGAAAATCGCATATATAAGTACAGTATAAACCTCTTCTAAATTACTATATATGTTGGCTATGTAAAGACATACGGAGGCTGAATTTATAAATAAGCCTCTGTGGCATTAAATTGAAAGAAAGTAAAGATAACTTTATTTTAGTAAGCTAAAAAAAAGTCTAACAGGAAGAGGGAGAGGATGGAGGGAAAATCACTCTTCTGCATCAGTCTCCCGCTCGAACTCATAAAAGAAGCGACTTTACAAAGATGGTGCAGCGAAACAAATTTGGAACACTTATTTTTCAAGGAAGGTCAATGAGAAAAACACTTAAACTGATTAAATTCCTCCAAAAAAGAAAACTTCTGATGAGAAAAGCCTCATGCCGCAAATGTCACCGAAGGATGACACTGACCAGAGGTGGTGGACAGGACCATTATAAATGGTAAGAACTTTGTGTATTATGCTTATTTACCTCAATTAAAAAAACATTTATCTTAATTAAATATCTTTATTTCTATCTGTTGTGTTAGTACTGTTAAACCCTATGTACTACTTTTTCAACTGAGTTTATCTTAATCTTACATCTTACTCTTTTATCTCTGTAGCTAAATGTTTTTAAAATACCTGAACTCCTTTATGTAGTTCAAAAGATATAAGTAACTTTATTTTAAAAATGTTTCAAACGGTTTTCTCTTGAGGACCTGCCAGAGAGCTGTTCATCGGGGGATCAGGATTGTGAAGTCAATCCGGGATAGGTCTATTTTTCACAGATCCCGCCTTTCTCTTCATCAGTGGATGCAGTTCATATATCAGTAATATATTTACAAATGTAGAATTTATGGTGGAAAACATGTCTGTATGTAAAATTATAAATTAACTTGAGATTTGTCTATGTGTACATAGTTTTGCACAGGGACTCCGACTGCGACAAGTCGATATGATGGATGATCAAATAGCAGCAAGCACTGCAACCTTATCAAGAATGTCACAAAAGTTGCGTGAAGTCTGCAGAGGAGCTGTGGAAAAGATGCAAATAAGAAAAGGGCAGCTCCTTGGTGGACAACAGGAATTTGTTGATATCGACGAAAGTCTTTTTCGCCACAAGAGAAAAGTAAGTTGATTTGTAATGTAGGCTTCTATGTTTTTGACTACATAATCAGAAAAGGTTTACCCTATAATTTCCTGTTTTTTGTCTTCCCCTCTCAAACTAACTATTCCACCACCTTTAAGAGATAGGAGTTAAAATCTAGTGTTCAGAAAGAGGGTGAAAAACGCAGTATGCAGTATGCACTGTATGATAAAAACATGTTTTTAGAACATTACAACATGTAAACATGTTCTAGTAGGACCCCAAAATACAAGTATAAACCTGAACATTAAACTTCCACATTCAGAAATAGGACTGCCAGTTAAGCACCATTTCACTTTTTTTGATTAAGCTTTATCTATGGACACTTTACAGAGTAGAGTTTTGCATTTATGCCAATCTGATTACCTGCACTTTATTTTAATTTTGTTTTACACAAAGTGCAGATTACTCTTAAGTTTTTGACTGAGCATTTCTGGTGTTTTTGTCACTCCCATTGCAGCAGTGGTGAAGTATTTACAATTTCAATTTTGGCTATAACAGCAGTATCATGGACAAATAGAGTACACTATTTAAAAAACTGAGGTAAAACCTATTCATTTCAACCTCTGGGATTTCTGTCATTTAGCCTCAATGAACGCATGTTTGGCTGGAAATTGTTCACTACATGAGATAATTATTATGTTTATTTTTATTTTTTAACTTTGTTTTGCTTTGTGCAAACAGTATGGACGAGGAAGAATGGGTGGCACCTGGAAAAGGAGAAAATGGGTGTTTGGCATGCTGGGTGTGAAGCAGGAGACAGAGAAAAGAAAGAGGATGAAACCAGTGCTACGATTGGTGGAGAGAAGGGGCCGTCAGAACCTTGTGCCCCTGATTGCACACCATGTAAAGATGGGCTCTACAGTCATAAGTGATGAATGGAGGGCATATCGTACCCGAGCTGAGCTTGGTTACAACCATATGACTGTCAATCACTCCATATGGTATGTGGATCCACGAACAGGTGCTCACACCCAACATATTGAACGTGCCTGGAGGAGCATCAAGGAGCATGTTTGGAGACAGAGGGGGAATCGAACTGAGCGCCTCTTATCTGACCATCTTTGTCTCATTGAGTGGACTGAGTGGCTTGGCAGAAGACACAGAGAGGGTCCTCTTGGAAGGCTCTTGCATGATATTGCAAAGACCTACTGAGTGTGTTAGCATGTACTCTGTCTTTCAGGCTTCCCGTGATTAAATTAATGTATGTTGTGAGTTATGAGAATATCTCTGTAAAATGGAAAATGCTTTTAAAAATGTGTTGAAACCCTGATCTCTTTGCTCTTTACCCTTTGTTGAATTTTTGATGGAACGGAGGTTTAATAAATAGAGTGTTGTTTTATATTGGTCCACGTAGTACAGTGATGTTGAGATTATCATTTTCCTTGAGCAGCATAGTTAACTGTTAATGGGTGCATAATAATAACTTTATTAACCCTAATAAAGCACTGTTCCCACTTTAGATCCAGTAGCTGCAGAGCAGCATTGTTAACTGTTAGTGCATAATAATAACTTTATTAACCCTAATAAAGCACTGTTCCCACTTTAGATCCAGTAGCTGCAGAGCAGCATTGTTAACTATCAATAAGTGCATAATACAAGAGTTTATTAGTCTTTATAAGGCATTACTATCATTACCCAAGTATTATTAATGCCAATAAACTTCTCATTAATGTTGATAAGTAACTCAATCCTTGAATAAATCCTTTTCTAGAGGTTTATTAAAGGCGTATTAAAATATAATCACCACTTAAAAAGTGTTAATAAATACATTAATGAATATTTTTTATCAGCACTTCTATAGTCTTTTAGTGTTAATAAGCATTTAATAAGCCCTTATTAAAACATCATTAACATATAATTAGTGCTTATTACAGCTGGCTTCAGTATTTTATTAACATTAATAAATATGTTAAGGAAGTGTTTTTTTTACACTTACATAGCCTTATTAACATTAATAAGTGCTTATTAAGTGCTTATTAAGTCCTTATTAAGCGCTTATTAACTTTTAATTACTTTTAAGTATTACTTATTAATGTTTATTACAAGCACCTTAATATAAAGTGTTACCACTTAAATATATAAATGAATAAATGAAACATTAAATGAAACACTTCTTTACTCATACAGTATCTGCTCATTCTGTATCATGTGTGACAAAAGTTTTGGACCACATGCGTACTTCTTCAGATGTCAGAGGTCATTGATTATCCCTGTAAAACCTAAATCTAGAAAAATTTACATAGAAGCCAAGAACTGAACTGAGAGTTCAGATAAAACTCAGAGTAAGGGGCAGGTGTTCGATATACAACTAACAATATAGAAATATGAACAACAACTTTTTTGTTTTCCACTTTATTAGTGAGAGACTAAGACTAAGACTTTCAGCTGCTGGCCTCAGCACAGTCAGTCTAGCCACTTTCCCAGTTAAATTTGCTCAGTGCCTCCAGCAACGTGTCTCAACCATCTACCATCTACAGATTCCTCTCTAGTGTGTGTTCCTTCATGCCTCACCCTCAAACACCACACCACAGCCTGACATGGCATTCTCCCAAGGGAGTTCTCACAAGCCTTCTCCACTATTCACGAAAGATTATTGCAATAAAGTGTTTTTTTAAAGTAATTTCTTGGTCTTTTTTCTTTATTATATAGGACAGTGGAGAGGGAGACAGGAAACAGGGGTAGAAGAGTGGGGGAATGACATGCAGTAAATGGGTACAGGCTGGATTTGAACCCATGACCGCTGCATCGAGGACTATAGCATCTGTTGATGGGTTGCCCACTCAGCCAGGGCACCCAGCAATAAAGTGTTTTCAACATTTCCAGCTATCTCATCTGTCCTGATTTTGCATCCAGAAAAAGGTCTCTAACACTTAACCACAGATGAGGTTTTAGGAGTTTGTTCAATGCAAGGAGAAGCAGCGTAATAAGATTTATGACAAATTCAAACAAACGCAAACCAATTCAGACAGAATGTGCCCCTCAGTTTCTATAAGTCATTTCACTTATTCACCTTAAGGCCAGCACCACTTATCTCTTATAGAAGTGCTTTTGCAGTGAGAGCAGAAATGATAATTCACATGACATTTCACAGCATGTACCTGTAAAGAAGGTCTCTGCAGGTTCAGAAACAGTCATGGCCTGCTCAGGATCCTGCAGAGCTGAGAGGCCACAGGCTGCTTGCTGTTGTTGCTGCAGCTGCAGTCAGACATTTCCTGGGCGTCCTGCACGTGCCATGGAAAAACACATCATGTCCGCTTTCAACGTGAAATTCATTGCCCTTTACCAATCCACAAAAGAATGTGAGTGACGCATTAAAATCACAAAATTAACAGGCAGACAGACATACCTGGAAATTAATGGAAAAACAATAAAACAGGAATATGACAAAAACGATCTGTAAGATGTTTTCAATTTTGAGCTTTGGCCACATGCTGACTACTGTGGAAAAGCATAATACAGTGTAGAGCCTTCATTATTTTATTCATTCCAATTTTTTGAAATGGAACACCTTGGAAAAAGAAAAAAAAACATCTTGAATTTACACAGTGCATCATCGTGCCTGTGGTCTCTATTAACTTACAACCAGACTCTGATGACCTGAATTGATATGCTTCTAATGATCTTAATCAGATTGAGATTTCAGTCACAGTTTCAGTTTTGCATGGTTATCACATTACACTTTTTCTCAGTCATCTCAGAGAATTCATATTGGTAATATTTAAATAGAATATATGAAATAATAACAGCTAGACGCTAATGAACCCACAAAAAACATTTAGAGAAGTCTTTACATTGAAATATGCAAAAGAAAGCAGACCTTTTTTTTTCGAAGTCAAATTGGCACAAGTGAGAGACAGGTAGCGAAAAAACTGAAGATCTCCAAGACAGCCGTTCATTACACCAAGAAAAAACAAGCCAAACATGGTATTACCAAATTGCTAGCTGGTCGTGGCAGGAAACATCCTTCTACCCCACGAGATGACCCTGCACTCCATCAGGAATCATCGTCAGACCTCCTGGGATCTTAAAAATGAGTGGGCATTGTTGAGAAATGTGACTTGTTCGGCAAGGACAGTTGGAAATCGACTTCTTTTAGCTGGTCTGAAGTCACACAAGGCATGGAAGAAGCCCTTCATCAACGAAAGGCAGAGGAAAGCCCAGTTACTCTTTGCAGGGATCACAAGGATTGGACTGTTGATGATTGGACTTAGGTTCTCTTCAGTGATTAATCCAATTTTCAGTTGATTAAGTTACTGGTTAGGAGGAGGCCTAGATAAGCCTACAAATCAAACTGTCTTGCAGTAAAACATGGGGGGTAGATCAGTGATAATCTGGGGTTGTTTCAGTATGGGTGGAACAGGGCAAATGCAGTTGTGTGAAGGGTGAATGAACCGGGTCATGTACAGGGCTACTCTTGAAAACGGTCCTCTTCCATCAGCTGGAAAACTCTTTCCTGCCTTGAATGACTGGATTCTCCAACAACACAGTGCCCCTTGCCACACGGCAAGGTCAGTTAAAGCCTGGATGGATAACCAGAACATTGGAATCAATCACCAGATCTACATCCAATTGAAAACTCATTGAAAATCATAAAATGCAAAATGGAGAACCACAAGTGCAAAAACAAAGCAGATTTCTTTGAATTTATGTAGCAGGAATGGGCTGCAGAACAATGTCAGAAGCTGGTGAAGAGCATGCCAAGACGCATGGCTGTAGTCTTCAAAAACAATTCTTATCCAATCAATTACTAACTCCTGTGTGTATCATGTGAATAAAACAGACAGAAAAGAAAACGCGGAATGCCTAAAAGCACTGTTTTTGGCAGTACAATGCCATAGCTATTGAAGTGAGAACTTAAATGATTTTGGTTATTATCAAGAAAATCATAGAAAATGACTAAATATCAGTTCTGAAGTTAAACTCTTATGAGCTATTTTTGTTGTTGTCATTAGATTTGTCCAAATGTACCAGGCATTAAAATGAACAAGAAACTGAAGGAAACAAGGGTGGTCTTTTAATTTTTTCGATGAATGTATGTATTTGTATATGCTTAGGGTCAGTGTTTAGGAAACCTTTAGAAAACCTTTAGAAAACCTTTTTGTAGACATGAGTTGTGCAAATGAGTCTGTCCATTAAAATAAAAGGTAAAGACTCACTGCAGCCCTTTTAGACTGTTTAAGATGGATCTAAACTTTCTTAATCTTCATGAAAAAGACTGACATCATTACATTCGGTCTACCAGACCTTTTTGATAACACTAACAGCACTCTTGGCTCCTTTGGCTTGAAACTATCATTCTTTTGTGATTTATTAATTAGTGCCAAGGTAGTAAGCTTAATACAGTTAGTAGAGACTCCAGGCTAAAAGAACTCATCTGCATGCTAATGATGCTCTGTATCTACTGTGTAAACGGGCACCAATTTGCAAACAACTTACCATATCAACTTTATAAGGTGATAGTAAGTCATTGTTGTGTTTCTACAAACTCCCAAATGAGCAAATATACACAATTACAGGTTCTTTAAAGTGCTCCAAAAGGTGAATGATGTGGTCACAGAACATTTAACAACAAAGGCCTCATCATGTGTTCAGGCAAAAAAGCCTGTTCTGGGCATTAAAAAAAAGAGTTAAGTTTTATCTGATTGGTTGACTCAATATAAAGCTGGCAAAAAATGATACACCAACACTGTGACTGGTGATTTCTGTGCATGTGGCTCTGCGCAGGCCCACACAGAGGTTGGTGTTTTGTAAGAAGAGGGCCCGCCCAGCCCACTGCCCTGACCTCTAATATAATGTGGCGGTAACCCCAAGTACCCCAGCCTCCTGATTTATAAAGCTGCACAAAAACCTCTTTGACCTTGAATGTTGAAATAGTTTCTGCATTGCAAGGCATTTTTCCTGAAACATAATCTCACAGAAAGCATGGTGCATATGGAGGGCACTCTGACGTACTGTGTGGCACAGTGGCACAAATGACTCTTTGTTGCTTTGTGGGTCTTACATCATCTCCAGACTCCAGTCCCTGGACCAACTGCTGGAGGGTTTGGTGGGTTATCCCTGCAGTACACTTGACCTGAGACTGAACCTTTTTACCTTTTTCCCATATACTGCTGTTGGCTAAATTAGGCTTATATGTTGCCATGCCATGTTTTTTGATTCTGTCAGCCATTTGAACTAAAATCTCATCATCCTGTTCTTTGGCTTCTGAGTGTTGCTGCTTCGGATCAGGAGCTGCACTGGCAGATCAGTGGTCTCAGTGTTGAAACAGTTGCTGCGCGGTAGCATGGCTACTGCTGCTGCTGCTGCTGTATCTCACCCTACTCTCCTGCCTGAGCTCAGCTTTTCCACCCATAACTTACTCCTGCTAATTAGGACAAGGGCTCTTTCTGGTCGGTGAGGGAACCACTTTCACATGGGAAGCCCTTCGTTTGTTTCCACACTCTCGTGCCCAAGCACAAGTTAGACGTGTTATGAGACAAGACTCCAACTCAGAAAAACAGACACAAGTAAAATCTTTCAGCTCTTCCCTGAGGTCACCTTCTCCTGGCCCCAAAAAAATGTTTCCCTCACATGAATTCTGCTCAGCCAAACAAACATAAACAATTAATGGAAGCAGTTATGAGCTGCTCATCCTTCATCCAACAGACATTTGTACATGATTTGACTTGACACAGAGAAAAAAAGTAATATGTAGATTATTTTCCTAAACCACACAAGCTTCAAAACAAGGTGCTATTGATCAAACCAAACATGTTACAACTTGCTGACATGCTGGCTGTGAGAATAATGACATCATTTTCAAAATTTCCATTTTTAGTGCTAAACTAGCTGTGTTCAAGTGACCTCTACTCTCTCATGTAGAACACAAGTGAAATGTGGTGTTGACCACTGCATCATTTATGGTGCTTTGAATGCCTATCAGTGTCATTTAAAAACATATCTCCAAAATTAGTCAAACTGCCTCAGTCAATTATTAAATATGCACATTTTTATGCACATTTTGTTTAGATTTTTTTTTAGTCCCTTCCTACCCTAAAATGGCTTAGATGTAACTGTACACTGTTTCTTCCATGACGTCTTAGCCTCTCTCGTCATCAAACCTTATCCACATGCTGCAGCTCAAGCATACCAGCTCACCTACAATTCTGTTCAAACACTATAAAAACTCTGTATGTATGAGGCATGTATGTATCTACATTATTTTTCTTACTGTTTCTTTATTGACATTTCTCTGTTGTTTGTTGTCATAACTAGACTTTTGCAAAATTATCTGGGATTTTGGTACCACTCTTTCCTTCAAAAAACAGGTATGTAGCCACAAAAAAAATTACATGCATTATTGCGATGCAAATCTTCAATAACTTTCATTTCCACTGTGTTGATCCAAATGATGCTTCCCCAACGTAGTAGGAGCATAATCCAGGTCAAGGAAGATACAAATTGGTTCTTTCGGTTTGTTATGTATGAAACCCTCAAAAAGTTGATTTCATGTTTTTTTTGGATTGTTACAGGTATACCATAGTTTTAAGGTGGAACTGCTCAGCCATGGTGTTGACTGTTTACTCAATCATGATATGTCTTCCAGCATATATAAACACCATATGAACATGTTAACATTTCATTTTCACAAGGGTGAGTCTTTACTGGGCGTCAGCAGCCACCACTCATGATAAAATGACAAATAAAAAGACCAAACACTTTACACTTTTTGGGATTTGCATTTTCTTCTTGCACCTGCAGCTTCTGGCACTTGCCTTATATTCTTTCTCAGCTATGGCTCAGCTGGTAGAACCATTTGTCTGCCACTTACAAGGTGAGTGGACAGCTCGATCCTGGGCCTCACTTTGTGTTAAAGGCAACACACTGAACTCTAAGTTCCAAGCACCTTGTGTAACAGGGTCAGTCGTGCAGCAGTGGTTGTGGGTTAAATCTAAATGTATGGCCGGTTGGTTCATGCGGACCCTCCCCGGTCCCTTGCCTCTTGGCTCTGGGGGCCCTCTGCGTCGATACCGGTGGTCTTGCTACCTGCCTCCCCCACTGCTTTGTCCTCTTGGGTTGGATCCACACCAGACTGCCTCTGATTGTGCACTTCACATTTTTCACACCTCACTGTAAATAGCAACCTTTAGGCACATATAGGGACACAACATTTAGGGCCCCGAGGGCAGGTGGGGGTGGGAACGATGTGCACTGTGGTGGGGCGGGTGGCAGGGCTATACGGCCCTGTCTCCACCTCATCACCCTCTTGCCTGCCTCCCCTGCTCTCCAATCTCTTTTTTAATGCACCACACACACTCACCTTGGGGGTAGGTCTGGGTTGGCTGACACACCCCCAGCCTCCCCACTTTTAATGCACCACATGACACTCAGGGTTACACTACCACGGTGCTGGGATAATGTTTCCCGTTAGGGATCGGGAGACATATTAATAGGAGAGTAATGGGTGGGTTTCACAGTTATGGCCTCTCTGGTGGGATCTGGCCCCCCATACGGCTATGGGGCGGCGGGGTGCACCATCATCCGTGTCGCTGTGGCTGGGGGTCCCCGGGGCCGGGGGGCCATGGCCTGTGGGGGTTCTCCTGCGTGTCCGACTGGTCCTGGCTGGTACAGTGGCTCTTGCTGGGCTGCGGGATCTGGATTGGCTGTCCCGGTGGGTGCTGTGGCTGTGGCGCGGGCTGGTTGTGTGTGGTGGCTCTGTCCTGGTGGGGGGGTTGGTTCGCGTCGCGGGATGTGGGGGCCTTGGGTGTGCTGTGCTCGGGGCTGGTGCGGGTGGGTATGCGGGGTGCCCCCCCATTGGCGTTGCCGGGCCCCACCGCTCTGTCCATTTTTGCCCTCTGGACTCGCATTGGGTCCCAGCTCCGGTTCCCTCTGGCCGGCCTCCAGTGGCGGCCTGCCCGGTGATGGGCTGGTTGCCGTCCCTTCGGTGGGGCGCTCTGCCCCTGTGTCTGGCTTCCTGGCTGCTTGGGGCCGTCGGCTCACCCTGGGGGTGGGCGGGTGTGGTGGTGGGGTGTGGGGGTTTGGTGGGCGCTGGGGCGGGCGGGGTTGGGGTTTGGGTGGCGGGTGGGTCCGCTTGCCCCGGGCTGCCTGGGTCGGTTCTGGCGTGCTGGGGGTGTCGGTAGCTGCACCCTCTTGTCTTGGGGGTCCGTGCTCTCTGGGGGCGCTGCCCCGTGGCTCCTCGGCCTGTGGGGGGGGTGCCCTGTCGGCTTGGCACTGCATTGCTGTGATGGCTGTTCTGGGCTTCGGGGTCTTTCACACTTGCATGTGCATGTTTGCTCAGGTCCCACCAGCTCCTGTCGAGTTCCGCTGTTGAGCAGTGATGGGACCTGCCGGAATGTGCTGAGACTCTCTCCAGAGTCAAATTTCACACTAAACCCTCTCTCCTTTTCTCTAGTATCTTCCTCTAGTATCATCTGGCCTATTCCACTCTATACTAACATGACACCCACAACTATGGTGTTTAGTACTGTCTGGCTAATTATTCATTTATTTATTTATTGTTTGTTTGGTTTTCTGTTCTTTTGTGTATGTGTTTGCTTGTTTGTCTTATTGATGGGTAATTATTAGTTGGGAATAACACAACACCTGATATTCTTCAGATGTAATAGCACCGCTTGCTAGTCCCTGTCCCTGTCCGTCCCCTCTCGTCCTGTCCACCGCTTTGTTTCCCCTCACATCACCACTGAGGTGTAGCACTGCCCTCCCTGGCTCTTAAACAGGGAAATGTAATAAAAAGTGTCAGCTTAGCTTTCAGGGAGGGCTGGTGATGGTCACACGCATGCACTAAATAATAAGATATTTGGCTGCAAGACTAAAATATGCATTAATCTCATGAAGTGTTGACACCCCTTCCATGAAGTTAAACAATGAGAATAAATGCAGACACAAAAGAAGAGAAAAAAAATCTAAATGTATTACGGTATTAGTAACATCTAACATACCATATATATTTTATTTTATTGTTCTTTTATTGTTGTTATGTTTATCATAGTTGCACAAAGATTGGTCTGTCTCTCAGTTGTGTGGAACCTTTGCTTTGGGTGGGGTGGGGGGTGGGGGTGGGGGTCCTTGTACCTCTACATGCACTTTTAGCAGCCCCATGCCATCCTATGAACGAGTTTTTCCCACCTTACCTCTCCCCATTTGTTTATGTGTTCTGAGAGTGAGGTAAGCAAGATTGTGCAGTTAGAATGTGTGTGTTTTAATGTAATATAATTCTATTTATAAGTTTACTTTCCCATTCTAATATGGTAATGCATTATTTAATTTCTGTAGGAGTACAAGTCTGTGTGATGTAAGATTTTTTGTGTCTTTTTTATCAACTGATAAGGGCTGTAATAAATGGAGATCGCCTCCAAAAAAAGATCTGTGTCGGCTGGATTGACACAACGCAGATGGAAGCTCTTGCATGAAAGCTCTGCATGCAAGGTGTGTGAGTGTGTGTGAATGGGTGACTGAGAAACCCACTGTGAAGAACCCAATTAAGGTAAAAAGATGATTTTGCAATTCATGTTATGATGAACCTGTTGGCATGAAAGAAGCAGTTACTCATTTACACATCCAACAGGAAAGCCAGCATTCATTTTGAGTCATGTTTCTAGACACTTGGAAAAAGTACATTCTCTCTGCTTAAAGTTCTGGTACTGTGGTTTCCACCAACTCCTTTTTAGCTTCATGTTGCCCTATGGTGTATATAGTGTAAAGCAAGTTCATCACAGCTTTTTTCTAAAAACAGCTGCAGATGGAGAGCAGTCATAAGGACCCAAAACAGTGAGATTAAAGGTGCTAAAATGCTTTGTAGAGCTGGTGGGAGCTCTGCAGTTAGGTGCTAATTCATTGTAGGATCATGAGCCACGACTTTTACGAAACACTGTATACACAATACACTAGCTCTAGAACCATTGTTGTTAGAAAATAAAAATTAATAAAAGCATCAAAGACTGCAGCTTTTGATAGTTTATAGTTTATATAAATGCTTACGTAAATGCTAAATCCAAATAAACACATTACAGTCACTCAAAACATTTTACACAAAGTGGGTTTGTGTTTTGATATCTGTTGTAATTCATAAAAGTAAGTAAACTTTATTTCTGTAGCATTTTTTTCACAGAAAAGATTCACAAAGTGCTTCACAACAATGCAAAATGACAATAACATAGAACAACACTTAAATACACATAACAACGTAACCATTTCATCATCGACCATTTCATAAACCAAACGCTTGTCTAAATAATGTTGTTTTCAGGTGGTTTTTAAAAGAGTCGACTGAATTGGCCAAACGCAAGGAAAAAAAGCAAGGTAAAGCATTCCACAGACGAGGAGCAACAGACTGGAATTCCAAATCACCTCTAGTTTTGTAGCGAGTCTTTTGTAACGTCAGAAACTTTTGTTCAGAAGATCTGAGTGACCGACGAGAAGTGTATGGAATTAAAAGACACAAATGTATTGTGGAGCTTGTCCATGTAATGCTCTAAAAGTAATACTAAAATTTTAAAATCAATCCGGAATTTAACAGGTAGCCAGTGTAAGGCAGATAAACTTGTAGTCTGATGATCCCACTGACGAGCTCCTGCTGAAAGCCTCGCCGCAGCATTCTGAACCATATGTAGACAGTTCAAAAAGACACATGCACAAAAAGAGAGTTGCAGTAATCTAATCCTGAGGAAATAAATGTGGATGATCAACTCAAGGTCTGAGCTTGATAAAATATTCTTAATTTTAGCAATATTTTGCAGCTGGAAAAAAACAATTTTTAACCAGCTGCGTTGAATGGGTCTCCATAGACCTAGATTTATCCAAAAACACCCCAAGGTTTCTGATGCTTGACTGGACCGTGGAGCTCAGAGCCCCAAGGTGGAGTTTGATGTGAGGGATTTTGTCTTCGGGGGCAATGATCAACATTTCAGTTTTTTTGAGCATTCAACTGAAGGAAATTATCTGTTAACCACTCACGAATAGCAGACAAACAGTCAAACAAATTGTTCAAATTGCTAAACTCTTTCGCAAAAAGAACAGTACAGCTGAATGTCATCAGCGTAAAAGTAAAAGACACATTTTTAAAGGAAGTTATGAGCTTTCCAAGCGGAGACATATATAACATGAACAGCATGGGTCCCAGCACAGAACCCTGAGGTACACCACATGTCAACACATGAGAATCAGACAATATATTATTCTCTGCAACTCTGAAGGTTCTGTCAATAAAATAGGATGCATGTTGTATCAAAGTAAAAGAGTTCATTAGGGTTAAAAATTCAGATGCAAGATTACAGGAGGGGCTATCAACATGAATGTTGAAATCCCCAACAATTAAAACTGACTCCAGTTTGATGATATCAGATTCAAATTAAGCAAATTCATCTAAAAATCTACGTATAGGACCAGGAGGTCTGTATATTAAAACACAATAAAAAGAAGGAGCTGATCCAACCTTAGTCATTTGAAGCTCAAACGAGCTAAAAGAGTCCTGGTTAATGTGCCGACAGGAGAACCAATCCTAATGGACTTGTACTAATCCTCAGAGGCCCAAGGTACATGGAGCAGCCACAAACAAGAAATTTCGGGGACACAGTTCATTTAAAGAGGTATGATCCAACTCACGCTGCCAGGTTTCAGTCAAGCACATAAAGTCTAGGCGCTCATTAATAAAATGATCGTTCAGAACAAACGCTTTGTTTACAATAGAATGCGCATTCAGCAGGGCAAACCGAATCTGGCTTTCGTCATCGCCAACTGACTGCAGAGGTTTGGGAGCCCATGAAGACCTGCAAACAGGCTGTAAGTTCAGGTGATTCACTCGACCGACGAGGCCGAGCAGAGCGGAACCGACGTGCTCCAGATAGATCCTCCGGCCCGGGGACAGACCCCAAACAGCTGTTTATAGCTTCCAGCAAGCTACGCAATGGGAAAACCAATAAAGGGCCATCCATTCAACCCTGGAGACTCCCAAGAAACATCCAGAATGAGCTTTCAGTTTTACTAGAATACTGCCCCATTTACCACGGCGGCGACTACATTTCCTCCGTGGCGGGAAGGCATCAGGTATGTGGAAAAGATGAGCAGGGATCTCAGAGAAAGATGGTGGCGGCGTATAATGACCATTCCAATAGTGATCCGTGGCATGAGGACGAAGATCCAGGAGCATCTGGCGATCGTACATTAATAGGCAGTGTACATTTTGAGTACCCGTTGTCAAAAACAGCAAAAACAACAATAAACATAAGAAAAGCGGACGGCACAGACGGAGCGCCATAGACATCGATGCCATCTTGTATAGCTCAGCTGACCACCAATGTGGTCAGTGTTATTTCCATTTGGAGAATTTCATACAAATACATAAAATGCATTGTTACCAATGACACTTCTGTGTGTGTGTTCTTGCCACACACAGACAGAAGGAAAATCACAAATATAATATAGTTACACTTTGGTCTCAAATGTAGCTTTAACCATGTTCAATGTAGCTGTTTGCCAACAACAACAGGACTATAATTCTGTGGGCTTCACCCTTCTTTTTCTTAACATTCCATAAAATGTGCAAGGTTTCCAGCTGATGAAATTGTACCTTGGTAGCAACAACACTCAGCCCTGAAAAGGAGATGTACATGTGATTATATGAGACACTGTAAAGCTGGTATGCGGCAGAGTGAGGGGACTGGATGGAAATAACAAGAGGAGCACACAGCTGAGCCACTGTGGGGAATGAAGAATGCTGTAAACCAGAAAATCTCCCCTAGAATTACAAGCAACCAAAGGAACAAGTGATGAGGATTGGAAGCCAGGATCAAAAAAAGAAGATAAAGAAAGAGACAGAAAAAGAAAACACTAAAGGGAGGCAGTGGTAGAGGAGAAAGGTTGTAAAACCTGGAATATACCCTGCAAACATCCATATAAAAGACTTTCCTCTTAAGAAAGGAAGAGGATGATCAGTAAATGCATCAGTAAACTGATACAACCTGGTGAACTGTCTTTTTAAAAAGCGTGAATTGCTCTGCTGGCATCAGAGGACTGTATTTACTATACCTGAAAGATACCCAAAGCGCTTTACAAGATACGTCCCATTCACCCATTCACACACACATTCACACACTGATGGTGGAAGCTGCCATGCAAGGTGCTAACCACAACCCACCAGGAGCAATTTGGTGTCTTGCTCAGGGACACCTCGATACGAGCACTCCGGGCCAAGGATCGAACCAGCAACCCGGTTGCAAAACGGCCACTCTACCCACTGAGCCATGCCAAGCTTGAAGCATTATATCAGTGAAAACAATTTAGGCTTTCTGTGGCTGCTTTGACCAGAAACAGTTCACTAGATTGACTGGTATTCTAATGCTAATGATTATTTTATTACATGACATTAAACACATGCACACAAATACGCATTCTTTCACAGAGGAAATACAATACAGGTTGAAGGTCTGTTAAATGATCATAATGATGACAGGGATACATATGACACTAATAAAAGTGATTAATGTTTTATTTTTAAAGGAAAGGATTGACATTTCTGCCACAAAATTAAAGGCTGAAGTCTAAGTCAGAAGTCTTATATGTGTTCCCATTTTTTAAAAATGTATGTTTTTGTCACCCATTAGGTGTTTTTGGCACCGACATGAGACCAATTTTTATGCTAGTTGCAGATATCCATTCTGCTCTGAGCCCCAGGATAACAAATTCTCTTGAAACCAATTTCTTCCCAAAGCAAAGCACTGATAAATGTTTAATGATGCTCATGCCACAGAGTTATAAATCAGCATGTTGCAGCTTCTGAGCCAGTGCATGTATAAAAGCTGTGCTAAATTGTAAGCTTATAATATTCATGATCTGCATTTACGCTTGTCTTCTATTCAACACAGACAGGGACTCTCATCACATTTAGAATGCAATCCTGGTTATATTGTCTTTGGTGTTAGCTATACTCATGGTCGGCACTTTGAGGAACATGCATATAAAGATGGCGGCACAGTTTAAAGGCCAAAACGCAGCCGTCAGTCTTAATAAAAACCTTCTCTTACTGCAGTATGTAAATACATTGTTTTGCCCTGCTTTATCCAGCAGGGGTCCGTTTCACAAAGCAGGTTCAACAAACCTTGCGCTGAGCACAGGTGTGTGTTATGCATGTGTACATTATGTACAGATACAGAATCGCGGGCCCTAAATATCTAGCGGGTGGCAGGAATTGATGGGACTTGGAAACAACCACAAAATTTAATTAATTGTTCCTTGTATTAGTTGCAATGGATAAGTTCTGATAAGGAAAATAACTGCGAGATTTCGCAAAATAATTGCTAGATCTTGCAAAAATAATTGCAAGATCTCGCAATTATTTTGCGAGATCTTGCAAAGTTGTTTTTTTTTTAAGTAGCGTCAATGAACCAGAAGTAAAACAGACACACAACAATGGAGGAATACACACATCACCCGTGGGAGAAGTTAACTGATTTTTATTTTGCTATTGGTCTCACATACAAAGATATTAAATTAGTTCTTGGTTGGAGACATGGCTTTGACATAAGTGAGAGACATCTGAAAAGATTACTCAGTGCGAGGGGACTTTCTCGTCGTAAAGAGTACTGTGATCTTGCAGTCCTGGTTGAATTCATCAGCAACCAACTACAGTACTCTGGCCAGCTTCACGGGTACCGGTGGATGTACGCAAAGTGTAGAGAACATGGACTACGAGTAAAGAAGGAGGATGTGCGGTTGGTGTTGAAGGAGCTGGATCCCAGAGGAGTGTCATTAAGGCAAGCAAGACGCTTACGACGACAGCGCTACTTCTCGAGAGGTCCGAACTTCATTTGGCACATTGACTCATATGATAAACTGAAGCCATATGGCTTTTGTATCAACGGAAGCATCGATGGTTTTTCTAGGAAAATAATCTGGCTTAATGCCTATACCACGAGTAGTGACCCAAAGTTGATTGGAGGTTATCACTGCATGAAAAGCCAGATTATCGACCCTGTGAATTTCGGAAAACCTACCTAGTTCTCCACAGTTCTCGGCTGTTCTCAGGGTGTGAACAACCACTCAGAATGGGCTGAGAACGCCCTAAAACGGAATGGATTTGTGGGGTGGGGGGTGGGTGTGTGGGGAAAGGCGGGGAGTGACGTCGCACCTAGGGGCAAGGGGGGGGGAGTGAGACTTCGCACCTGGGGCATGGCAGAGGTGTGAAAACTAATTAGCATCCAGCCTTCCTGTCTAGCGTGACTCGGGTCACTGACTGGATGAAACAAGACATGGCAACAGAAAAAAACTATGTCATGATTGGTTGAAAGATTTGTTTCTATTGGTCAACCCCTGGGCCATGAAATCCCCCCCCCCCCATTCCCCCACCTCCTCATCCCCCTTCACACACAATAATAATAATGCTTATTATTATTAATATTTTAATAAGGCATTAATAAATATGGGCCATGTAAAGTGTCTACTTAGTTAATCTGCATACTTGTCATTGTTAACCAGTGGGCTAAAAAATGACATTTTGAGACATGTTGAAAAACAAGCACTTTATTGAACAGTCTACAGTTTCAGTAATCCGAAATCAAAATTAAAATAAGCTGTTCTTTAAAAAAAAAAATACAAATAAAAATTTAAATGAAATAGAATTGTTCAAAGTTTCAAAAAATATATATACATTTCAAAACAAAAACTAAAACATAGTTGATCTGTCACTCCGGGCTGGTCTCAGGCATCAGCTCTGGAATAAAATGTTTCCTGGCTGCTGCCCTGTCGTATTTCAATGGCTTCAGTCTTTCCGACGGCTGTCCATTGTAAAAACGTCTGTGATGAAGAGCTGTGTACCTTCCATCAGCTTCCAGCCTGGCCTGTAGGGCAGCACACAAGTTGGAAAGCTCCTGGCTGCGGAAGGATGGAGGCCACACAATCCATCCATGTACGCCATCTACACTGCCGTCCTCCTCATCGGACTTCATGTCCGCTGTGATGCCATTCCAGAACTCCTCTTCATCTGGAGCAAGGACCGTCTTCCTGGCATCCAGCAGCTGTGAACACAATTAGTACAAGAAATCAATACATTTATGAATGTAACAGAAAAATAATATCATAGAGACCAGCAATACTATTCTAACCACATTTTATATAAAACACATACTCCCATGAATGAAACTGTAATCAAATGAATCAAAGTAATATCTCTTACTCTCTTTCTTCTCTGCCGACTCCGGGCAGATGACTTAATCGCCTCCGCCTGATCCGCCATGTTGGGTTGACTATAGCGGAAATTCCTGCGCAGAGTAATGGGTTTTACAAGCGGCTGGAAAAGAGTAAAATGAAGCCGTTATTAGCTTGGAGAAGATGGAGGACGACATATCACTGCTTAACGTTACCAATTCAGAAAATTGTACCAAAACTCAATAAAAAATATCCTACAAATAGAATATATCCTTACCACAATTTTAGGACTGTGCTCTCCTCTTTTCCGCTGAATTTTCTCACCGCCCTCGCGCTGGAGAAAGTGTTTATTTGGGCTTCCATGGCGGACATCCTCTCCTGCAGCTCAGACACCGCTCCAGCCTGCGCTCCAGCTTCTCCTCCAGCTTCTCCTCCAGCGGTGCTCTCTGGCAGACAGCCCGCTGATAA